>NW_026652292.1:72936053-73223005 GCF_009828535.3 Hylobates moloch | reverse complement strand
TGGCTGTATAGTATTCCGTAGATTATATATACCATATTTTCTTTATCGTGGCTGTATAGTATTCCATAGATTATATATACTATATTTTCTTTATCAAATCCACTGTTGATGAGCACCTGGGTTGATTCCCATTACTGGGTACATACCCAAAGGAAAATAAATTGTTCACCAAAGGATGCATTTACCCATAAATTCTCACAGTGCTATTTACAATAGCAAAAAATCATCTATTGTTAAAGACAGAACTAACTGGCCCTGACTCCAGTATGCTTTTGACATGAAAACAGAGGCAAAGCATAACGACCATGTTGTTTCAGTAGAAAGATTCATAAGAGGCTACAAAAGGCTTGAGCTACAGAGGAGCAGCAATTATTTTTCCCAATTACACTAATACTACAAGCCACTACTTTGTAACAAATGAGTGAAGAAGCAGGGGGAAGTACACAAGCCATTTCACCAATCCTTCCAAGAGGTTTGGCTCAGGGAAGAATGTGGAGAGGGGACAAGAATTTTTTATCTTAACCTAGCTCATCATAAACTACTTGATGTTAACCTTGTCTTTCATAGAAAGAAAGTATCCAGGTCCTTGAATCTCTGAATCCCTACTAATTTTTAATATCATAGATCCCAGAGGATGATATGTAGGTGTCACTCCAGGTGAAGATTTAAATTGTACTATAATAGGGCTTTAGCCGTAAGTCTTCAGTTTGTCTTCTTCCATGTAATCTAGGCTTATCTACATATGAACCTCAATTTCTTTACCCTTTCTAGCCTATGACCTCAACTACCTGCTGACCAGCTACATCAGAATCCTTTGAAATAAGCCTCAGCATTGAGATTTTAAGAAAACTCTTCTAGCTACAGTTGAGAGCCACAGATCTCTGGACTATGAAAGTAAAACATTAAAAGCCTATGTTGCATTAGTCCATTTTCATACTGCTATGAAGAAATACCTACAATTGGGTAATTGAAAAAGAAAAAGGGGTTTAATGGACTTACAGTTCCACATGGCTGGGGAGGCCTCAGAATCATGGCAGAATATGAAGCAGGAGCAAAAGCACTTCTTAACGTGGTGGCAGGAAAGAGAGCGTGTGCAGAACTGCCCTTTACAAAACCATCAGATCTCATAAGACTTATTCACCATCATGAGAATAGCATGGGAATCCCCACCCCCCCACCATGATTCAATTACCTCCTACCTGGTCCCTCCCATGACATGTGGGGATTATGGGAACTGCAATTCAAGATAAGATTTGGGTGGAGACAGGCCGGGTGCAGTGGCTCACGCTTGTAATCCCAGCACTTTGGGAGGCCGAGGCGGGCAGATCATGAGGTCAGGAGCTCGAGACCACGGTGAAACCCCGTCTCTACTAAAAATACAAAAAATTAGCCGGGCGTGGTGGCGGGAGCCTGTAGTCCCAGCTACTCGGAGAGGCTGAGGCAGGAGAATGGCGTGAACCCGGGAGGCGGAGCTTGCAGTGAGCCGAGATTGCGCCACTGCACTCCAGCCTGGGCCACAGAGTGAGACTCCGTCTCAAGAAAAAAAAAAAAAAAAAGATTTGGGTGGAGACAGAGCCAAACTATATCATATGTGATCATAGATCTAAATTGCACATCCCAATTCAAGTGAAGTATCCTTCTTGGATATGATTTTTTAGCACCTATTCTGACCATGAGCTGTTGAGTTCTCAGTGTTCTGAAGGCTGAGGGAAGAAGGATGCATCTTACTCAGTGTACAGATGGTCTAAACAGCCTCCTTTTACTTGGGCTGCCCCATCAAGGAGCTGTCCCATAGGAGGCAATTGTGGACCTGACACGGTGCACTAGTCCCATGGGAAACTGGGGAAAAGCTGAGGCATTACCAAAAGGCCGTAGGCCAAGAGAGACAATTCAAGGAGGAAAAGAATATACAACTTCCAAAGAGGTCCTAAAAGTACCCAATGTATTTGCTGAACAAACTGGAACTTTATTATCTAAGAACTTGGAACAGTCATATTCTTAGGAGTGGGGAGAGTAAGCTGATCTCCTTCCAGAAGTGTAAGTATCCTAGTAATACTGGCATTATAGATAGTGAGTAGTAAAAATATTTTATCTTAATTGCCATGTATAAGTTTGCATTTTTACCCTTATTGTGAATTTCACAAATGTAAGTATATATGTGATTGATTAAATTTATTTACTTATAGCATCAGTTGAGAAAAGTGATGTTCATCTAAAATGGGCATTATAGGTAAGAAGAAAATTAAAAGTGCCTTCTGGGAAGAGGTAGTTATGTGCTATACCAATATCCTAAACTACCTAATGAGAAAGAAAAAAAAGAATCTGTGTTTGTTTCAATTTTAGATCAAAGGATTTAAGCAGAAATTCATGGAAGGAAAGGATCAGCCATGAACCCTGCTGCCATATAGCCCTTCTTTCTTGCCACCCTGACTAAATCAGGGGTTGCACAGTACCCATTCTGTTGGAATATGAATTTTTAAATAAACATTGATGGAAAAAAAAAGAATATTAGGAAAAAACATACATTTCAAATCTCTGTTAGTTACCAGAGGCTAGGCAAAGTATGGGGTCGGAAGAATGAAGAGAGGTTGGTTAATGCGTACAAACACACAGTTAGATAGAAGGAAGAAATTCTAGTGTTCAATGATACACCAGAATAACTGTAGTTAACAACAATATATTGTGTATTTCAAAATAGCTAAGAGAAGACTTGAAATGTTCCCAACACAAAGAAATGATAAATGTCCTAGGTGATGGATATTTCAAATGCCTTGGTTTGATGATTTCACATTGTATACCTGTATCAAATATTATGTGTACCCCATTAAAATGTATAACTATTATGTATCAACTAAAAATAAAAAAAACCTGATAATGGTACTATATAAAATAAAATATTTCCATTACACTGAAAAAAATCTGCATTCCACAAATAGTTTTCATATTGTGTTGATTTGGGTTATAATCTGAAGTCTGCCTCTGTATTAGTCTGTCCTCATGCTGCTATAAAAAACTGTCCAAGACCGGGTGATTTATAAAGGAAAGAGGTTTAACTGATGTATTAGTCCATTTTCTTTTTTTTTTTTTGAGACAGAGTCTCACTCTGTCAGCAGGCTAGAGTGCAGTGGCGCAATCTCAGCTCACTGCAACCTCCACGTCCCGTGTTCAAGCCATTCTCCTGCCTCAGCCTCTCAGTAGCTGGAACTACAGGTGTGTACCACCATGCCCAGCAAATTTTTGTATTTTTAGTAGAGTGAGGTTTCACCATATTGGCCAGGATGGTCTCAATCTCTTGACCTCATGGTCTGCACACCTTGGCCTCCCAAAGTGCTGGGATTACAGGTGTGAGCCACTGTGCCTGGCCTTATTAGTCCATTTTCTTCTTCTTTTTTTTTTTTTTTTTTTTGAGACAGAGTCTTGCTCTGTCGCCCAGGCTGGAGTGCAGTGGCGCAATCTCAGCTCACTGCAAGCTCCGCCTCCTGGGTTCATGCCATTCTCCTGCCTCAGCCTCTCCGAGTAGCTGGGACTACCGGCGCCCACCACCACGCCCGGCTAATTTTTTTTTGTATTTTTAGTAGAGATGGGGTTTCACCATGGTCTCAATCTCCTGACCTCGTGATCTGCCCGCCTCGGCCTCCCAAAGTGCTGGGATTACAAGCGTGAGCCACCGCACCTGGCCATTTTCATGCTGCTAATAAAGACATACCCAAAACTGGGTAATGTGTACAGAAAAAAGGTTGAATGGATTCACACTTCCACATGGCTGGAGAGGCCTCACAATCATGGCAGAAGGCAAGGAGGAGCAAAGATACATCTTACACACATGGCAGCAGGCAAAGAGAGCTTGTGCAGGGAAACTTAACCTTACAAAACCATCAGATCTCATGAGACTTATTCACTACCATGAGAACAGCATGGGAAAGACCTGCCCCCATGATTCCATTACCTCCCACTGGGTCTCTCCCACAACATGTGGGAATTCAAGATGAGATTTGGGTGGGGACACAGCCAAACCAAGCCATATCAATTGATTCACAGTTCTGCAGGGCTGGGGAAGCCTCAGGAAACTTATAATCATGGCAGAAGGGGAAACAAACACATCCTTCTGCACACGGTAGCAGCAAGAAAAAGTGCCGAGCAAAAGGGGAATAACCTCATATGAAACCATCAGATCTTGTGAAAACTCACTCACTATCAGCAGGACAGCATAAGGGTAACTGCCCCCATGATTCAATTACTTCCCACCAGCTCCCTCCCACCACACGTGAGGATTATGGAAACTATAGTTCAAGATGAAAATTGGGTGGGGATACAGCCAAACCATATCAGCCTCTTACTGTAACAGGAAAGTAGTTTCCCCTCTGGGCCTCAATTTCTTAAAATCTAAACAAATTAGGATCTGCTGTATGGCCTTTCACTCAATTCTAGGATCTTACTCTTTGTGAGGAAAACCCTAAGGTGGTGAACAGCTGCTCAGAATCTAGGAAAACGCCCTGAGAAGCTGTCTCAGTGGGAGCTTGGCTGGCTATCTCTTCCTAGTTTTCCTGCCCCCAACTCCCGTGGGGTCCTCACCCTCACTAACCCACCCCCAGTGTGTTACACACAGACCTGTCAAACTGGCTCTCTAGATGAAGTACCAATAGAAATGTAATCTTTTTGTTTTTGTTTTCCTAAAAATGCATGTTTTCTATCACCTTGTAAACTCAGGACCAGCTGCCGGGGTCTGGACTTGTTTGGAAATTTCACTTTACTGCATGAGTGCCAGACCCAGCAGACATAGCTTTGACATCAATTAACAGCACAACAAATCAGCAGCTGATTCTGGAAACAGCTTCCACACTGACAGCGAAGCATGGCAGTTGAGAAACAGCATCTCCAGTAACACTTTGTCATTCTTCGACACTGCTGACAGACTCCTTACTTTCCCCAGACTTACTATACAAACACATATGCATGCACACATTCTTACAAATAAGAATGTACATCTGAACTTGCACATTCAGACATACACACAAATCAAGGGGATTGTGCATGGAGGCACTCATTTCCCTTTCATATAGGTGTTCATGTACACACACAAATACACACTTACCCTTAAGAATTTAAATGCATTCAGTTAGTCACACATGCATCATTTCACAACTCCATAGACACAACTATCCTAACATCTGCAAAAGCACACACATGCATGCATGCCGATAGACCCCTGTGTGCCCTTCTGATTGTCCACAGGCTCATTCACACACTGCAAAGCCAGCACTCCCAAGATCATGCACTCAGAGGACACAGAGACATAATTTCTCAGACAGATGTGCTTAAATACATGAACTCATACAGTTAAACACACACATGAGCTTGCCCAAACATACACACGCACACACACACACACACACACACACACACACTCACTGCCCAATGCAAGAGACTGGAGACAAGTTTGTGAAATGAAGTTGGAAAGGGCAGCTGTTTTTGCTCTGAACAAAGACTATAAAATGCAGAGTAAAGAAAGGAATGTCCACACTTTCTAGCATTAATATACTTCACTGTGAATAGCTTTATCTTCCACATATATCTCTTTTTGTTTTTTGCCATTCAGGGTACCTGAGTTATGTTTACATAACAATGTTTTGGAACATTTAATCAAACTAATATTTCTTTTATGTAAAAAGATACTACCTTCAATAGCTGTTAGCTGTTTTTTAGCACACTTACTCTAAGAAGCTCTTCATGGTTGTTTAGTTTTGACATGTTGTGCCACAAATTATATCTGTTTAGTGCATCTAGCACCTATAATCACCTCTAAAAGTCTGCAGATCACTGGCAAGGAAAGAAGAAAGGCTGTTGTTCCAAGTCTCCACATTTGTATGCCTGTCAGATGTTTAAAAATCTAAGCATCTTTTTCATATTAACACATATTTTGGGGCATGTGAGTAGGTGAAAATGTAGAAAGGGCATGCTGTTTTCCTCATCTTATGCAAAAACAGCTGGAGCTGGAGAACAAAAACAGAGTAACAGAGTGGATTTACTTCTTCAGGCTAAAGCTACACTCCTGGAATGTAAGTGGGCAATAATTTCATGGACAATGGAGTGAAAAGTGCAATAAGTCACAGAGCCTGGGCCAGAACACCAATCTCTTTACTGAGTACTTGTGGACTGGGGCAAGGTACTTTAAACTCTGAGATTCAGATTACTTGAATATAAAATGGGGCTGATAACACCTCACTGAATTTTGTTTCTCAGAGAATTGTTAGTGTAAACTTTTTGGTACTCACAATTATTGTATGCTTTAATCTTTCTTTTAACTATTGTCTGTAAAATGATCTAGATAGTCTGGCACTAAATCAGCTATTCATAATATATAACTACAAACACTTGGTTGGTGATCTCCTGAAGTTTATACAAGAAGAAATCATGTTATATTCGTAAGTGCCTCCCCCAACCCCCAGGAGGAGAACCAGCAATTTTCCAGTGAAATTCCATGAAGGTTGAGATTTCTTTCTATGTGATTTATGGGTTAATTTCCAGTACCTAGATAAGTATCAGACACATAAGAGACACTCAATAAGTATTTGCCGAACTGATGAATTATGTCCTTGAACATTTGCATTTGGATCTTCTATTCCAAGCCAAAAGAAAAAAAGAAAAGTGAAGAAAGTACTCTTTATTCTTACTATAAAGAATCATAATCAAAGCTGAGGATGTGACTTATCCATCACTCTTTCTCTAGGGCCTGAAATGGCACATAAAAGAGGCTGAATAAGTATGTTTTACGTAAGTCAGTAGATACCAATAGACATTTTGTATTGGAGCAACAAAAACAATACCATTAAATGTCACTGTTAAAATAATCCAACTCAACATTTCTTGCAGAGAATAAAAGTTCTTCTTGTGCCTCTCTTGGCCTTCCTCTCTGCCTCTTCACAGGGCTACTTCCCATAGTCCCAGCCCTACAAGGTCCAGCACACCACCCTCTGCTTTTCTAATAATACAAACTTTATCTCAACGATTTCATATAGACATTTTTTTTCTGATTACCATTTGCAGTAGTAACTTTCAAATTTCGTCCTCAAACTCATCCTCCTCACAAGCTTCATCACGTAATATTCAATGAGTGCTAGAGTTTTCTACCAGGATAGCTTCCAAATGGCTTTTAAAATGTGTAAATCAGAGCTCATTGTCTTCTTTCCTAACTCTTCTCCCTCTGCTCAATTTTGTATCTGAGCAGATGTCACCAGCATTCACCCAGCAGATACATCAGCACCCTCTGCAGCCTCCTGTTTGCCCTCTCTCCTTAAATTCGGCTCTTCTCCTCCCTTAAATAGTGTTGTTTCTCAAGTGCTCATGTCTGGCTCTCTTTTTCTTTTATTGTATAAATTTAAGTAAAATAAAAATTCTAAGAGGTTGTAGGATATAATGGAAAGTTAAAAGAATTAAATTTATCTTTAAAGATTTAATAACAGATAAGTCTCATGCCTATAATCTGAGCAGTTTGGAAGGTCAAGGCAGGAGGATTGCTTGAGCCCAGGACTTTGAGACCAGCCTGGGTGCCATGGCAAAATCCCTGGCTCTACAAACAATAATAATAAAAATAAATACCCAAGCATGATGGTGCATGCCTGTGGTCCCAGCTACTCGGGCGGCTGCAGTGAGAGGATCACTTGGACACAAAAGTTCCAAGCTGTAGTGCGCCATGATGGTGCCAATGCATGCTAGCCTGGGTGACAGATGGAGACCCTGTCTTGAAGAAAATAAAAATTTAATAACATCTATAACCTTGAATAACAATACATGAGGAAAAGCTGCCCAAATGCAATAAAGGTCAAAAAGACACTTGTTAAAAAAGATGTTGATAATGACAAATCTATAAAATAAAGTTAACAACAAAATAAAACAAAACGAAAAACTTTCAAAAGGAGGTGTAATACATAAAGGGCAAATCCAATGCTCACATATGTAATAACTAGAACAGGAGACACAGACTGGCCAGAGGAGCAGCCCCTATTCTGTTCTACAACAGGGAAATATGGACAGGGTGGTTTCAAGAAATCTTATAGCAGTTTCTTAGAGAGATTTGACTGCTATCCATCTTTGCCTTCCGGGAAAAAACAAAGGCTCCAACAACTTGTGTAGTCTCACAATACTGCCAAATAAACTGTCACACTCTGTAACACAAGAAAGCTTCTGTTAGTGCAGAAATCAGTTCTGGCTCCAGCATAACTCAAATCTTTTGAAAATAGATGGTACTGTGAGAACCAGTTTCATTCAAAGATGAACCATTGTTAAAAAGGAAGTAGCACAGGGTGGGTGCAGTGGTTCACGCACTTTAAGAGTCCAAGGTGGGAGAAATACTTGAGGCCAGGAGTTCAAGATCAGACGGCTGGGCAATATAGCGAGACACTATCTCTACAAAAATACTTAAAAATTAGACAGCTGTGGTGGTGTGTACCTGTGGTCCCAGCCACTCAGGTGGCTGAGGCAGGAGGATCACTTGAGCCCAAGAGTTTGATGCTGCAGTGAGGTATGATTGCATCATTGCACTCCATCCTGGGCCACAGAGTGAGACTCTGTCTCTTAAAATAAAAAGGAAGCAGCCCTGGATGCATGGATTCATACAAAGATACTACAAGAAATAAGAAAAAAAGGAATGGAAACATGTGAAAGATGACTAAGCTTCACCAGAAAAATATTACCACAGAAAAGATGTAAAGTATGAGCAAACATAAGCCATAAATAAAATTTTAAAAATACTGTTAAAAAAAAAGTGCACTGGTAAGATATGTCAAGTTAACTAAAAGAGATGAAACATGAGCTGGCAGAACTTGGGAAATAAGTGGAAAGAAAAAAGAAAGAACATCATCTACAAAATCATGTCTGCATTGGAAGCAGCATAAAAAAAATAGAAGCTGTTCAAGATACATTAAGGCCATGAAAGACTGGAGTGAGAAAAAAAAACGAAAGAAAAATGATCAAAGTATTTTAAAAAATGCTGATGGCAGCTATGTAACATAGGAAAGAAAAAAGGGCTTCACATATAATAGGTAGCTCCAAAAATTAAAGGAAATGCTGAACAGTTAAAGGTACTAGTCTTCTATGATAAAGATTACACTGTGCATCTAGGCAAAATGACTAAATCATCCACATGCAAAAAATATCAGGCTAGATTCAAAATGATTCACAGCAACATTCAAGGATAGAAGACTATGAAGCAAGTGAGCATAACATCCTCAAGGAAACAAGACGTTTAGCCCCACCAAAGTTTATTCTAACTATAAAGTCAGTGTTCATCCACTTGTTTAGAAACTGAGTGCTTATTATTTTCAAGCATTGTTGGTACAGAGGATACAACAGCAACAACAACCATAACAAGCAGACACATATCTCTGCTCTCATTCTACATATATATATATATATATATGTATATATATATACATGTAGTCTTTCTCTGTCACTCAGTGTCTTTCTCTGTCACTCAGGCTGAAGTCCAGTGGTGTGATCTTGACTCACTGCAGCCTCCACCTCCTAGGCTCAAGTGATTCTCCTGCCTCAGCCTCTTAAGTAGCTTGGACTACAGGCATGTGCCATCATGACTGGCTAATTTTTGTATTTTTTAGTAGAGACCTGGTTTCACCATGTTGGCCAAGCTCGTCTCAAACTTCTGAACTCTGATCCACCTGCCTTGGCCTCCCAAAATTTTGGGATTACAGGCATGAGCCACTGCACCTGGCCCATTCTACTTATATTCTAATTAGAATGCAAAAAGAGCAATGAGTGAGATGAAGAGTAAAATATGTAGTGTGTAAAGAGATGATCATTGATTACTCAAAGGAAAAATAAAACCTAGAAAGTCAATAGGGATTGTCGAAAGCATTATCACTTTAGAGAGGAAGACCATGGAAGGCTTGAATGAGAGGGGATATTTGAGTGAACATTTTAGTGAGTAAAGAAGTAAGCCTTGCAGTCATCCAGAGAAAGGGCATTCTAAGCATTGAGATAGCTAGGACTAAGGCCTTGAGGCAGGAGTGTGCCAGGAGCCAGGAATGCTAAGTGGTAAAGAATGGGGTCAGGATGGCTGGAACAGTGAGGAGGAGGCAATGAGAACGGGATGAGGTGAGGAAGGTAATGTGAAAAGGACTGTTGAGTGTTTTAAGGATTTTAGCTTGTACTCTGAAGTGAACAGATTTGGGATTGGGTAGGGAAAAGATCAGAAGCCTGTAGGATCCAGCCCTATGGAGCTTAGCAGGTGTTCTCCCAGGTGTGGAAATGAGAGATTGTAAGAAATGAAGACACAAGAAAAGAGATAAAGAGAAAACAGCTGGGCCCAGGGAACGACTACCACCAAGACGCGTGGAAACCGGTAGTGGCCCCAAATGGCTGGGTGTGCTATTTATTGCATACAAGACAAGGGGGGCAGGGTAAGGAGGGTAAGTTGTCCAGGTGATTGATAAGGTCAAGCAAGTCATGTGATCATGGGATAGGGGGCCCTTCCCTTTTAGGTAGCCAAAGCAGAGAGGCAAGGCAGCATACGTCAGCATTTTCTTCTATGCACTTATAAGAAAGATCAAATGACTTTAAGACTTTCACTATTTCTTCTACCGCTATCTACTGTGAACTTCAAAGAGAAACCAGGAGTATGGGCGGAACATGAAAGTTGATAAGGGGCATGACCACTGAAGCACAGCACCACAGGGAGGGGTTTAGGCCTCCAGATGACTGCAAGCAGATCTGGATAACATCCAGCCTCCCAAAAGAAGCTGGTGGAGCAGAGTGTTCCCTGACTCTTTCAAGGAAAGGAGACTCCCTTTCACTGTCTGCTAAGTAATGGGTGCCTTCCCAGGCACTGGTGTTACCGCTTGACCAAGAAGCCCTCAAGCAACCCTTATGTGGGCGTGACAGAGGGCTTCTAGCTCACTTCTCACAATGTCCCTTCAGCATCTGACCCTATACCAGCCAGTTATTCCTTGATTACATTAGTAATACAACAAAGAGTAATATTAAAAGCTAATGATTAATAATGATTATACTAATGATTGATAATGTCCATGATCATCTCTATATCTAATTTGTATTATAACTATTCTTATTCTATTTTCTTGATTACACTGAAACAGTTTGTGCCTTCAGTCTCTTGCCTCGGGACCTAGGTAATCCTTCACCCATATCTCCCCCCTTTTTATTGATTAGGATTGTCATCGCCATCATTGCTTGTCCCTAGCTTTGAGATTTTCGGAGGGGACATTTGAGTAAACATTTTAGTGATTAAAGGAGTAAGCCTTGCAGTCATCCAGAGAAAGGGCATTCTAAGCATTGAGATAGCTAGGACTAAGGCCTTGAGGCAGGAGTGTGTCGGGAGCCAGGAATGCTAAGTGGTAAAGAATGGGGTCAGGATGGCTGGAACAGTGAGGAGGAGGCAATGAGAATGGGATGAGGTGAGGAAGGTAATGTGAAAAGGAGTGCTGAGTGTTTTAAGGATTTTAGCTTGTACTCTGAAATGAACAGATTTGGGATTGGGTAGGGAAAAGATCAGAAGCCCATTCAGAACTTGTGCAGTTTGGGAGACCTATGAAAAATCCAGGGAGAGAAGCTAAATCAGTTGTTGTACATATGATACAACATTTTTAGCATAAAAAGAATCACATATTTTATAAAAGTCTTTATTTTAAAAGTACTAGGGGATACACTTCATAAAACCTAAACATGAATAGAAAATCTTTCTGGAGGGGAATAATGGTGAATATTGAATTCATATATCTATAGGGACAAGATTAAGACACTTGAGATACAAGATATTTACTTGAAAAAATTGAAATGTTATTAACATAGACATGTAGATATGGTGGTAAATAGCAAAGGAAGGAAAGGAAGATTGTAAGAGGTAGTTTAAGAAGACTTATTTCCTGATTTATTGTAACCAAGCCTTCAAAATTCTATAATGTAAAGTAGATAAATTTAGTTATAAGGATGCAATTTATATATAAAGTTATAACGTTAGATATTAAGAAAAATCCATCATTTTACTAAGAGAAAACAACCAATTTATGCCAGACATCATCAGTGTCCCACCCACTTCCCCTCAGTCTGTCAACTACAGGGCATGTCAGCACAAGTTACAACTCATAGCACTTGATAATTGTTTTGCATGAGGGCCTTCTGTTGCAAGGAAATCATTTTGCCCACACAAATATCAACCATTAGTGCCAGGGAATGAAAATCCCTTCATATCAGCCCTCAAGCTATTGTACTACAGCTTCGCTCAGCAAAGGCTTTGAAAGTTACTATGAGGGAAATCCTACTGGGCAGAGCTACAATCATTAAACCGCTAGTCATCAACTTGGTCCACAGAGAAAAGTAGCCTGAGTAAAGAATGTGCATGGAATCCCTGGACAGTGACAAATGGCTTGTCTTGGAAAGAGCAGGATTAGAAGATTGAAGAAAATGACGTTAGAACAAGAGACCTAAGGCTGATTCTACAATGGTGAACAGAAAAAACATGTAGATATTTGGGTTCCCCACATCACCCACCTAAAAGCAGCCAGGGTAGTGAAAGCACTGAATAACCAAGAAGAGAGTTGCCCTGGTCCAGTAGAAGTAAGCCAGCACTCGGGGCTCCAGGTCACCAAAACTAACTTAGTTACTGCTACTACTGAATGTCCAAACTGGAAGAGGCAACAAAGGACACTGAGCCTATGATATGGCATCATTTTGTCAAGAAAACTAATGAGTCACTGGGAAGCAAGTTGATTTCACGACGTCCCTTTTACCTGGAGGAGGCCTCTTTTATAATTACTGGAATTGGGATTATACTGGGAGTGGATTTGTATTCCCTGCTCTGAGTGTTTTTGGACAGTATGGTTATCCAGAGGGTCACTAAACATGCAGTTTATGCCATGAGATTTTGCATAATATTATCTTAGACCAAGTGTCTTTGTTTGCTTTGCATTTCTATAAAGTAATACCTGAGGCTGGGTAATTTATAAAGAAGAGGCTTATTTGGCTCATGGTTCTACAGACTGTACAGGAAGCATGGCACCAGGATCTGCTTCTGGTAAGGACCTCAGGAAGTTTTCAACCATGGCAGAAGGGGAAGGGGAGCTAGTGTGCCACATAATGAGAGTGGGAGCAAGAGACAGAAAGAGAAAGGGTGCCATGCTCCTTTAAGCAACCAGCTACCTGGTGAAATAATAGAATGAGAACTCACTCATCACTTCAAAGACAGCACCTAGCCATTCATGAGAAATCCACTCCCATGATCCAAACACCTCCTACTAGGGACACCCCCAACACTGAGGATCATATTTGAACATAAGATTTGGAGGGACAAATATCTGAACTATATCACCAAGGGGCTCAATTAAAGCAGCAAGGAGATGTGGCAATTGGCACATGAGCATGGGATACACTGGTTCTCCCATGTACTCCATCATATACATGCTGTCATCTGTCGAGAACATTGGGATGGGATCTTCAAAATGCAGCTAAGATGCCAGGTTAGGTATGGCATCCTTTGAGTCTGAAGTGATGTCCTTCCATATTTGATGTATACTTTAACCAGTAGCCATCATATGGTGTTGACTGTGCAGGAGATGAATAAGCTTGAGAATACAAAAGTTAGCAGTAGGATAATTACTCATAATCACTTTTAGTGAAACTTGGGGTGCAGGGATGTATCCTTCCTATGCCTATAGCTCTGGGTTTTGCTAAACTAGAAGTCTGGTTTCAGAGCTGGGGGATGCTGTTACCAGGAATGAAGTAGGAATTATTCTACATTTCTCACCATAGGCTTTTCATGCCAGTAGACTAGGAGTCAAAGAAAAGAATGATTATAATTGGTGGTGTAAAAGACCCCAATAATCGTAACAAGATAGTTTGGCTGCCTCATAGTGGTGATAGGGAGTAGTAAGTATGAAATACAAGAAATTTTAGGGGGAAAATTTTATGCCTCTATATCCCTTAATAACTATAAATGGCTGGCAGAAATGCTGATGGGGTAATCTAGACTGTGTAGCAGAGGAAGGAGGTGATTTGTACCTATTAAGCTACTAGGACCAGCTCTGGCAGTGGGGACTAGAGCTTGTCCTTTTGCAAGTTTTCCTTTTTTTAAAGATATTTAAATAGGCCATTGTCTCAAATAACTGCTTGCAGGACTTTCATATACAGCATGGGTGGATCTGAGTGGTATAAGAGAATTACCGTGAGTGCCTTGCCCATTTTAGGGTAGAATAGCTTGAAATCAAAATTCTAGCACCCGCATTTCTTTGTCATAGGCATTCTCTGCCATTGATTTCACATTTTGTGACTGTGAAAAAGGCCAAAATTGCAGGGGAATTAACGCCTCAGAAAGCAGCCCTCGATAAATTCCTAGTGTGGGATGGTGTATCATCAATCACCCCAGCTCCCTCACCTCCACCTGAGATGATTCTGAGGATGGTGTTTTGTGCGGGACCCACAGCTTCCCAGCAGGATTTCACTGCAGTCTTCTATGGAAGGACCTTGCTTGATGAAGCCACGTTATTGGTTTATTCTTTTCCTACTTCCCTACTATTACTTCCCCAATAAAGGACTTATACTCTTACATTCGACTGTTTGTCTCAAGGTCTGCTTTTGGAAGAACCTAAGCAAAGACACCCCTGTCACAACTGTATACTTGCTCGTAGTATTTAACACTTGCTGTCTAAATCAATAGAATAGCAAGTGTTATATAAAATAGCCAGTATTTTATGTAAAGTCTTAGTTATAAAGCAACATTAAGAAAAGTCATTAGTGGAACATAATTCTAAATTATCTAGGAACATACACACAAATACCAAAGAAATATGCTTCACATAGTAAAGAATAAAAGCAGAAAGCATCACATAAAACATGAGACAGAATTAAGACCAAATGTATATTTTATACCAATAAATCAAAATAAATTAAAATCGCCTTTTTAGGTACAAAAATATAAGACTGGATTACAAGGCAAAAATATCTATAACTTTAAATTGACTCAGAGAGGTTGAAAAATAGAAATGTGGGTAATTTTCTAGAGAGAAACTGTAGACAAAGCATGTGCTAAAATGCTAAGGTAATTCGAGGGCATGTTAAGAAAATAAGAATCATTTACAGATAAAGCTTATAAATTTAAATAGAGATCAAGTGGTTTTAAATGTGTTTGTGTGTTTGTGTAGCTAAGAATACATAATCAATACCAATATAGGAAAACTAACATTTTACAGGGAAAATAGATCAAAATAAATTATTATAAAAACCGAATTCACTTTTCTCAATGCTTGACATAGAAGCATATAAGGAACAACGTAAAAAATCTACCCCTTGTTTGGTATACTTGATGTCTTTGAATTCCAAACCCTGAAAAGACAGACTATCTTTCTTTCAAGATTCATGGTGTAAAGTTACATGTGTATGATGTCCCACATATAAGTAAAAATAAAACAAAATCCAGAATAAATAAAAACTACAAATGCTTTAAAAAAGGTAAGAATGTGGGAGGATCATAAATAAATTCTTATGAATAACACATCTTTAACAATAATAAAAACCAGATGTCATCAAATGTTTAAAAATGACAATATGGAAAATATAAACTAAAAATTTACTTCAACATGAAAAATAAAATGAGAGTTCAAACAAAAGGCGTATGTCATGAGCGAAAGTCATAGTTTCTTAATATAATAGTTAATAAAAATTAATACTAACAGCTCAAGAAAATAATCAACAAAATACACATTTCACAGAAAACACAGCTGGACATAAAACATAAAAGTAGGATTAATCTCACTCATGAGTGAAATGCAAAACAGGGCTACAATAATACATAATTTTTCATCTACCAGATTGAGAAAGAGCAAAAAGTGTGAAAACACAGTATAATTACAAGTAGAAAGGGGATAAGTATATCCCCTGTCACTGATTAGAGGATAAGCTGTTATATTCTCAACTAGAGAACAAAATGACAACACATATCAAATGGGCATTCTTTCTGACTCAGTTCTTTTTTTTTTTTTTTTAGCAATTTAATCTACAGTTAGACTCATGTATAATTTTTAAAAAGGGTTCAAAAAGGAGATTTATTGCAACTTTCACCACTGACAATGAAAGATTAGAAAATATAATAGTCACTGTTTGAGTGATGGGTACACTGGAAGCCCAGATGCCACCACTACACAATGTAGCCAAGTAGCACCTGCACACGTGTCCCCCACCAACACTCTATTAAAAAAAAAAAAGAATATTATTAACTGTATTATGTTACATTCACATAATTGTATACTCTTAATTATAATAAATTAGAAATCTCCAATTGTTATGAAGCGAAAACAGAAGTAGCAAATCATGGTAAAATATTCTACCATTAAAAAAACAAATGTTTATCCAGGTATTCAAAAATATGTATGGATATATACTTATTCTAAGTTCTGGGGATATCATGGTAAGTGTGACAAACTTCACATTAAGTTCATAGTCTAGGGAAAGGCATGAGAAGCAATTGAAAGAAAAAAGAAAAAATTGAATGTAAGAGATGAGGAATAAAGGGTACTTTTTAAAATAGAGTGATCGTAGATATCCACTCAGAAGAAGTTACTTCAGGAGATTCATCAATAAACTGGAGGAGGTGATCATGTGAGTAGCTGGATTGATGCCTGTAAATATAAAAGGAAAAAGAACTAACAGCTTCTCATGCAACAGCTGGTCGCGGTGTGACTTTGGGCAGGTTAACTAGCCTTTCTAAGCCTTGTTTTCTGCACTCAGCACAGAAAAGGCCATATCTCTCATGATTGGAAATGATAAAAACTGAAACAACTCTCTTAGGGCAAGGATGGATTTTATAGGCTCATGTATTCCAAGCCACAGAATATCAGATGAAACCAGCTTTGCAGACAACCTGAGTCAGTGACCAAAAGGCCTTTAGGACTGTCAGACTACATCTCTTATCATTGCTTCTCTCTGCATGTGGGTTGCACATCTCTGATTTTTAGACAAACTTTTTCTAAACTAGGGGACTGGAAGTCCATATAAGCAGCTAGCAGCTTCAGTGTTCACATCTCTCATCTTACTAAGCAATAGTCACTCTTCTATTAGTTGTATCTTAAAAATCCTAGGGAAGATTTCTGGCCCAATTTGTCTTACTTCCCCACTCCTCATGGTGAGCGGTGTGCAATAATATACAGTTTACTCCAGAGCTATTAAGTTGAAGTAGGGGCTGGAGGAATTTACCAAAAGTAGGGATACCCTTCTGAAATGAAAGGAGGCTTGCTTAGCAGAAGAAACAATAGCTGATCATTGCAGGAGGGTTATGAGGACCCAATGGTACAGTTTGTATGGACCATCAATCAAGGGTACTAGATCTTGGAGGCAGCATATAGCACAGGTATGCCCACATCACTCTGGGATCACCAGGACAGACAGTGCCAGTGATCAAGAATTATTTTTCTGTTAGTTTAGACCCACCCACCATATATTTTTCAGTGCAGTACTGTGTAGCCACTGCTATGTGACGTGAGTTATAAGCAATAAGACCTGATTGATCTCTTTACATTAGATAACTATGAGCTCCTCTTCTTTGTCGCTTTATTTATTTTTTACTTTTTGAGGCATAGGACAGATTAACATGATTCTTTGTAAAAATTATAAAAATCTCAAAATGCTAGCAGACAGTGGATACTCAAAACTATGCTTCTATTAACTAAACTTTCACATTCACTTCATATTGCTTACCTGCCTATTTTTCCTGTCGCCCCACACCAAAATTGCCATGAACTCATTAGCTAAGAATGTGGGGATCCGTAGGCTTCTCTCCCTAGTTTGTTCCTTTTGCACTTGCTGTTCTTTAGGAAACAGTATTAAATAGAATTTACCCCTCATTGGCTTTCTTAATAAGACCCCAAATTCCCATGGCATATACTATCCTTAGCTATTTACTGAAATACTTATAATTTCCTCTACCTTCTTAACGCTAATGTAGAGAAGATATCAGAGCTACCTTTGCTTCTAATTAAATTTTCTTTTTAAGTCCCACTTAAACCCTACTCTTTTTTCATCCCCTCTAATGTCTAACTTTCTGATTTTTATGTATTTATGTATTTTTGTTTATCTTGTTAATAGCATCATTTAGAATTGAAAAAAGCTTAAAGCTTGGGTGCAGAATCAGAAACCAAGTATTTTCCTCTTTAAGGTACAAGTTTCTCCTAAGGATATCAGAAAAATGATCATGAAACTCTCTTCTAATTATAGACTCTCTTTATTTCTGCTATTTTTGTTTCTAACTCACTGATTTATCCCTCTCAGTAGAAAGGGGAAAGTAGATGGTCCTGAGATATACCTGGTTTCATTCATCAGTTGTGTGAGCCAGAACAATTAGTCATTCACTGAGAAATAAGTTTTGGTTTTCTCACCTGTATTGGGGTGGTGATAGTAGAACCTATCTGGATCAGGTAGAAACCTCAATAGAAAATCTGGCATGAATCAGCTTAAGCCTAAAAAGTGACTAATGTTAGCTTAGGTGAATAAAATGGTCAGAGCTAGGGAAAGCTGCAGGCATGGCTTGACTTAGGAATTAGTGTTGGCAAGAAGGCTAAGCTGCTCTCCATCTCTCAGCTCTATTGCGGATCCACTAACAGTCTCTGCTAGCTCTAGGCTCTACCTGCCCAGGTACAAAACAAGCGTCCCAATTAAAAATCTCCTGCACACCCCAGGGTTCAAATCCAGCAGCTACAGATCTTTCTTCCTCCAGCAGATAAACCAAAAAATGGGAATCTAACTCTTATTGATTTGCATTGGGTCACTCCTTATCCAGCCATTGTACTGGAGATATGAAATATATTAATTAGCTTATCTACAATTCTCCAGTGCTCCTGGTAAGTTGACCCTACTGAGAGACAGGACTAGCTGGATTTCCTAGGCCGACTAAGAATCCCTAAGCCTAGCTGGGAAGGTGACGGCATCCACCTTTAAACACGGGGCTTGCAACTTAGCTCACACCCAACCAATCAGAGAGCTCACTAAAATGCTAATTAGGCAAAAACAAGAGGTAAAGAAATAGCCAATCATCTATTGCCTGAGAGCACAGTGAGAGGGACAAAGATCAGGATATAAACCCAGGCATTCGAGCCAACGGCAACCACCTTTGGGTCCCCTTCCTTTGTATGGGAGCCCTCTTTTCACTCTATTTCGCTCTATTAAATCTTGCAACTTCACTCTTCCGGTCCGTGTCCATTATGGCTGGAGCTGAGCTTTGGCTCGCGTCCACCACTGCTGTTTGCCACCGTTGCAGACCCACAGCTGACTTCCATCCCTCCGGAACCAGCAGGGTGTCCTCTGTGCTCCTGATCCAGCGAGGCACCCATTACCACTCCCAATCAGGCTAAAGGCTTGCCATTGTTCCTGCATGGCTAAGTGCCTGGGTTCATCCTAACAGAGCTGAACGCTAGTCACTGGGTTCCACGGTTCTCTTCTGTGACCCACTTCTAATAGAGCTATAACACTCATCACATGGCCCAAGATTCTATTCCTTGGAATCCTTGAGGCCAAGAACACCAGGTCAGGGAACACGAGGCTTGTCACCATCTTGGAAGTGGCCCACCACCATCTTGGGAGCTCTGGGAGCAAGGACCCCCAGTAACACTACCTGCAGCCTATGCCTCTCTATCAGTAAGAACCAAGAGCAAGTCAGTGAGTTTTGTGTGTAAGTTCTAGATAAGGCCACCCCTTTCCAGTCTTATTACCTCAAGGCAGGAGTCATTAAAAAAAAAAAAAAAAACAACTCAGAATCCTATAACTATTTAGATAATGTAAAGTTTCTCCAGCCTCCATGTTACCTTTGAGAATAACTTTGAATGGAGAATACCAAACTCTGAGCATTCCTGGAAAGGCCCCACAATTTCCTCCACAAATCACAGGCTCAAGCTAAAATCTGCCCTGATATAATTATTTAATCCTATTACCTCTCTTGGACCCACTAAGAACCTTTCTCACTCTTTATCCATTGAAATCATCCTTGTAAACATCCAGGATGTTGATGTTGCTGTGTTACTAAATCCAAAGTTCTATTCTCAGGCCTCCTGCTGACCTCTGAGCACCATTAGAAATAGTTGGCACCTCCCTTTTCCTTGATAGGCTCTCTTCACTTGGTGTTCAGGAGGTCACACTCTTCTGGTTTGTTTCCTACCTCCCTGATTATTGTTTTCCAGTCCCTTGTGCTAGATCTTCTTCTTTACCTTGACCTCCTGGTGTTGTCATGCCTTGTCTGTAATTTTCCATTACCTACCCAAATCCTATAAAACGGCCCCACCCCATCTCCCTTCGCTGACTCTCTTTTCAGACTCAGCCCACCAGCACCCCAGTGATAAAAAGCTTTAGTGCTCACAAGAGAAGGGCGTGAACCCAGGAGACAGAGTTTGCAGTGAGCTGAGATCACACCACTGCACTCCAGCCTGGGCGATAGAGCGAGACTCCGTCTCAAAAATAAAAAAGCTTTAGTGCTCACAAAAAGCCTATTTGGTGGTCTCGTCACACTGATGCGCTGAAGCATTTACTGAGTGAATATCTCCAAACCAATATCATTATTTTAATTATATTAATTTAGCCACCACAGAGCACCGGGCTCTGGGATCATCCATTTTCCTCTCCATAAATTACGATGGGCAAGGAAGCCACCACGTCCCACCTCCAGTGTTCAATGCCCCTTCCCTATTTAGGTTTTTCTCCATAGCATTCTTTACCTCTGATCTTCTCTACATTTCACTGATGTATTTGTCTGTTTGTACATCTATCAGTGCAGTGATTTGCCTGTCTTGTTTTAAGCTGTACCTTAAGTACCTGTAAAAATGCCTGGCACGTCAGATAAAGCGCCATATATTTTGTTGAATGAATAAATTAACAAATCAATAAATTAATGAATGAGTTGTTCATTTAATCATCCAGGGCCTCCCTCTACAGTTAATGGTGAAGGTAGATAAGAGTGATTTTTTTCTCCACAGTAAATTTAAGATATTGGTCAGCTAGAAGAAAGGTCTTAGATAAATAAAATAACAAATATCCCCTACAAAAACCCATGGAAAAGTAAGAGTACATTAGAAAATGTACATAAAGTTTCTAATTCAATATTTTTGAAAATAAGAACAGTAGAGCACCAATTCTGCAAGAACCTAATGCTTTTATGTATGTTCATGGAAAAAAGCTATCAAATAATTTTGAGAGCCTCCCATTCCCAATGAAACAACACTAAAAGTTTGTCTCTATGTCAAGACACCTCAGAGCACTTGGTATACTAACAGAATTGTAACTCTCCTGATGGTGTTAAAACAAGAAACAATTCTCGAATACATTTTGACATGTAAATATTTATTCTACTATTTTTTTAAGATTGGGAACCGTGCAGATATCAATTTATTTACATCTTTTTTACCTTTAAATTCTACATAAAATTGTGATTATGTCAGATTAGGTGTAAAATATACGGCCAATGAAGTAACAAACCAAATTTTGAAGGTAGGCGTTTTAGGATGCTCTATTCTTCTTATTTTATACATACACACATATATAAAAGCATACACAGCTATGCCCATGTACGTGAAGACCATATTATTATATTGTGAACATATACAAGGAATAAAAAATGGACTTATTCAGTAATAAATAGCTAAATTTTAATGGTGATTTTATTTTAAAAAACACATGAAAATTATATTTAGCCATTAAAAAAAGAAAATGCTTGTGGGATCTAGTTATTTATTTATGATCATTACACCAGATTCATGTCAGAGCTCTTCACATTTTTATATTTAACTGTTTGCCTCAAAGGGAGCACCAAAATCTCAATAATGTGAAATAAATTCTAGTTGATTCTGACAGGAACACTCTCATAGGAGAATGCTGAGCTTCCTTAGGTAGAGCCTAATGCTAGCTTTATAGTGGAAGACTGATGTTCCTCCCTGGAGATCACAGCACACAGTGAGAGGTGGTATGTAAACTGTGCCTATAATACAATGATGATTCTCAGTGGGTACCCTGTCTTATTGGGATAAATCACATAAGAGAGAACTCCATGTGATAAAGTCATTCGAGATGGATCATTTAGAATGAAAGGACGAGTGTGATTACTGGACCATTGACTGAAGTCTCCAACATAGTTCAAATAATTTCCTCTACTAGCCAAGCATGTTTTTAGAGTCAATAGGAATCCATTGGAGAATGGCACTCAGAAACTAAACAGTGTGGGTTGCTCACTGGCAAAGGCATTATATTCAAACCACTTGCAATACTAGCACATGGTCCCTAACCACCACAAGCGTTTCACCTTGCCAAAGTCCTGAAGAGTCAATAAAAAATGCAAATGTCAAAAAATAAATTCACACACACACGCATATAATGAGGAGGGCACTGAGGCATCTGTGCAAAATCCTGCCAAATTGCAGATTATTTATAGAGAGAGTAATTTTAGTTCAGGGATAGTAGATCATCCATGCAATTGCTAAATATATTAAAGAGTGATATTTCTGCAAATGTGTACTTTGACGTAAAACCACAGTATGGAATTTTATCTGCTCAGTGAAGTTGCTGCACTGTTTCTAGTACATGAGTCTCCCAGTGGAAGGGTATTGTGAGGTTGATATAAAATACTGAATTGGAGGAGATACTCAAGTAAACTCTCAGGTGCTACATCAGAGTAACTTAATGTTGCCATTTTATAGAACCTGCTTCTCTACTTTATCCCTCCTCTCCCTTTCTCTCAAATGTTACAATATTCTCATATTGCACAACAAAATTTTAAAAGGTAACTCTAATCAGAAACAAAAGGCTGAAAAAAACTTCAGAGTTTCTCTAATACCCCTGTATGCTCATTGACCCCCACCAGTTCTTGAATTTCTTTCGTGGTACCCATTTATTCATTAGGCAGACACCTCTAGAGCTTTAACTTCAAGCCTGGCACTGTCATTCCCTTTGTATAGGTGGGTCTGGTGAGAGTTAGAGGGATTAAGTAATTTGCATATGAAACATTGTGTGATTAGTAATAGAATCAAGACTAAAGACTAAGTTCTTTTTTTTTTTTTTTTTTTTTGGAGACGGAGTCTTGCTCTGTCGCCCAGGCTGGAGTGCAGTGGCGCGATCTCGGCTCACTGCAACCTCCGCCTCCCGGGCTCACGCCATTCTCCTGCCTCAGCCTCTCCGAGTAGCTGGGACTACAGGCGCCCGCCACCACACCCGGCTAATTTTTTTTGTATTTTTGGTAGAGACGGGGTTTCACCGTGGTCTCGATCTCCTGACCTCGTGATCCGCCCGCCTCGGCCTCCCAAAGTGCTGGGATTACAAGCGTGAGCCACCGCGCCCGGCCCGACTAAGTTCTTTTACCTCTTTTTTTTCTTTTCTTTTCTTTTTTTCTTTTGAGACAGGGTCTCACTGTTGCCCAGGCTGGAGTGCAGTGACATGATCTTGGCTCACTGCAACCTCCACCTCCCGGATTCAAGTGATCCTCATGCCTTAGCCTCCCAAGCAGCTGCAACTACAGGCATGCACCACCGTGCTCAGATAATTTTTTGTATTTCTACTAGAGACGGCTTTTACCATATTGGCCAGGCTGATCTCGAACTCCTCACCTCAAGTGATCCGCCTGCCTCATCCTCTCAAAATGCTTGAATTACACGCGTGATCCACTGCGCCCAGCCATGTTCTCTTA
The DNA here is from genome assembly GCF_009828535.3 of Hylobates moloch. NCBI lineage: Eukaryota > Metazoa > Chordata > Mammalia > Primates > Hylobatidae > Hylobates > Hylobates moloch. The sequence continues at coordinate 73,199,337 of NW_026652292.1, read as the reverse complement.
CCTTTTTGCCATAAGATGGGAGATCATTCCAGGACCTGTCTAGGAGAAAGGCAAGAAAGATCAAATTTGAGCAAGGAAACTTTGTATACACTGCCAAATATCTCCTTCATCACAAGTAGATATCGATCAATATGATTTTGCCTTCCCTTCCCACACCTTTGAACTTGCAGCATTCTGTCTAGTAAAATAATCTTTTCACAAAACTTTCCATGAATCATCCCCTGCTTTATAAAATCTGTAACTCTTGTGAATTTTTATTCGCATTTATCCAAACCTCTCTCAAGACCCACCTGTCATTATGTCTTGAATTACATGTTTTTCTATGCTGGCATTTAAATATTTTGAAGCAAGCACTGTGTCATACATGTCATTCTATCTATTATGATGGCTTCCTTGGGCTAAACAATAGACACCTTTTAATGAATGAAGGAAGGAAGGAAGGAATAAGGCATGGACTTAGCTTCTGTATCTAAACCATCCATCGTATCGTTCACTCAAACATCTTTCCACGTCCTTCAGCCAGACAGCCAACTGTTCTTCCATCTTTCTAGTCATTTATACATACCTACATTCATTCATTCAGTCATTCAAGATTAAATAAGCAACTGTATGCTGGAAGCAGTTCTGGCAACTGGAGTGCAAAAATACAGTTTCCCAACCAGACTCCAGAGTTCTGCCAATCAGATTTATATTTAAAGCTTACCTTCTGACCCCGGAAGTGAAAGGTGATTCTATGGACAAGTGGACACTGGAGTAAGAGCTCAGAAACACCAATAAATCTCCTGAGTTTTAGAATTGCCGTTTCATAATATCAAATCCACATTTGTCTTTCTGGAAAATAAAATGACATAATGTAAACAACATGCAACTTCCCTACAAATCTTTGCCATTTTATCAATTTGTTAAAACTCAACTCAATATCAGTTTAAATGTTTTCTAGTTTTTACATCTATTATCTCATCAAATATGTGCCATAGGTGGAGTAAGCTATATTATTTCTAATTGTATAGGATTACTATATTGCAAAAAAAAAAAGGAAATACAGGTGCAGATCGCATAAATAACTTGCACAGTTGAAAAACAGAGAACTGAAGGAGAAAATAAAAAAAACCAGGTCTCCTGAAACTGACATATTCCCTGTGTATGTGCCTCATTCACTTCAGTGATGGAACCACTAACGAAAAGTTAAATAAAATCCTCATAACTAAAGCCTGTTTAGCAAATTTCAGATCATGGTTATTTCTCTCTTCTCTTTGGACAAGCAATACCATTTATTGTTTTCACTGTATGTTTGTCAATTACAAACTGTGATGCCTCTAATATTATTGCATTCAACAGTCCTTTAGTACTTCCCTGTTTGTTCATAATGTATGAACACTTTTTTTCTAACTCAGGAATGTTCATCTTCCATGCTTTGTCTTTGCTTCAAATCTGGAATCAGATAGAACTGGTGTCAAGGTTCTGTCATGTAATGATGTATAATTTAGGGCAACTTTATGAAGCAATTCAAACATGGGTGTTGTCTCAGTCCATTCAGGCTGCTATATCAAAATACCATAAAATGTGTAGCTTATAAACAACAGAAATTTCTTTCTCACAGTTCTGAAGCCTGTGAAGTCAAATATCAAAGTACTGGCAGATTTGGTGTCTGGTGAGGGTCGATCTCCTGATTCGTAGAGAGGGCATCCTATTGTGTTCTCATATGGTGAAGGGTGTGAGCAGTATCCCTGGGACCTCTTTTAAGAGGATGCTAGTTCTATTTTGGGGCTCTCCCCTCATGACTCCATCACCTCCAAAGGCTCCACCACCTGTAACTATCACATTGGTCATTTGGTTTCAGCACATAAGTTTTGTGGGGATGCAAACATTCAGACCACAGCATTTTTCCTCTGGCTCCCCAAGATCCATGTTCTTCTCACAAACAAAATACATTCACTCCATCTCAGTAACCCCCAAAAGGATTAACTCAGTCCAGCATCAACTTTCAAATAACAGTCCAAAGTCTCATCTAAAAATTATTTAAATCAGATCTGAGCAAAACTCAGGATACTATTCACCCTGAGGCCAATTCTCCTCCAATGGTGAACCTATGAAATCAAACAAGTATGTACTTCTAAAGTGCAATTGTGAGAGAGACATAGGACAGAAATTCCCATTCCAAGAGGAAGAAATAGGAAAAACAAAGAAACAAACAAAAACACCCTTGCACCTGCTCTGTGCCTGGGCCCACCCTCACAATGGTTCTCAGTCGTGACCCCACCTCTGTAGCCACTCTGTACCTAGGTCATGCACCTGTGGCTTCCCTGGGCTGGAATCACGTGCCAGTAGCACCGCTAGGGGTCCACTGAGTATTATATTAAAGTGAGGTCTCTGCAATAGTCCCATACTCATTGTGAACTTTGCACACTGGGCCTGTGATGGGAGTGGCAGCCCTGATGATTTCTGAATTGCTTTCAAGGTCATTCTACCACTGTCTTGAGAAATAGGTCCTGGTTGACCAATCTTCTTATCAGATAGTCATTTGGCCATACCCTTGGGTTCTCTCCTGAACATGCTTTCTCTTCCTTTTCAGTATGGATATGCTAAAATTGTTCCAAATTTTTAAATTCTGCGTCTCTTTTGATTAAGAATTCTGTCTTTGAATCATATCTCTCTTCTTGAATTTTACTATAAGTCATTGAGAAAAGCTAAGCTATATCTTCAACATTTTGCTTAGAAATTTCCTCAGCCAAATATTCAATTTCATTGCTTACGTGTTCTACCTGCTACAAACACGAGGGCATATACACGATTCAGCCAAGTTCTTTGCTGCTTTATAACAAGAATGGACTTTCCTCCATTGTCTAATCACATGTTCCTCATTTCCATCAGACATCCTCAGAATGGACTTCATGGTCCATATTTCTACCAACATTCTCTTCATGTCCATTTAGGTATTCTTTAAGAAGATTGAGGTTTTCTCTGCAGTTCTCCTCTTCTCCTGAGCCCTAACCAGAATCACTCTGTAAGGTTCATTCACAGCAATGTAGATTTTTTTTCTAGCATTCACCTCGAAACTCTTTCAGTATCTACCCATTACCCAGTTCCAAGGTTGCTTTCACAGTTTTAGATAATATAACAGCACTGCACTTCTTAGTATTAATTTTCTGTCTTGGTCCGTATGAGTTACTATAATGAAAAAATGCATAATTTGGGTAGATTATAAACAACAGAACTCTATTTTTCACAGTTCTGAAGGCTGAGAAGACTATAATCAGAGTTCGGGAGATTTTGTGTCTGATGAGGGCTCTTTTCCTGGTTCATTGTCAGTGCCTTCTCACTGTGTCCTCACATGGTGAAAAGGGCAAGCGGTGTCTCTGGGGCCTCTTTTGTAAGGGCACAAATTTCATTCATGAGGCCCCATCCTCATGACCTAATCATCTCCCAAAGGTCCCACCTCCTAATGCCTTAATGTTGGTGATTAGATTTTGATGACTAATTTTTTTGGGGGGCAGTGTAACACAAATATACAAACTATAGCAGTTGTCTTCATCCTTAAAAACTAAAGAGGATAATGGTATTGCTCCCATTAGTCATTATGAAACCTAACTGAAATACAGAGAGCAAAATTGCTTAACATCATTTGGAATATACAGTCAGTGCTTGAAAAAGGTAGCTGATTGTATTATTACAACTAATATCTTATTATAGGCCTTGTATTATCCCAAACACGGTGGGATAATTGTTTGTTTTTTTTGTTAGTCTAAGGGACTAGGCAGTATATGAGCAAAGTAGGAATCTAATACATATTTGTCTATGAATTTAAGATAATGTCCAGTAAAGTATGAGAATTGAATTACTTTTATATGACAGGTTGAGAATCAAACAGAGGGACATCTCCAGAAACTAAGAATCTGTAGTAGAAACTCTCTTAATTTTTTGATGGGTTACAGGAAAAAGTAAAGAAAACCATTCAGGCTAGCTCAAAAAAGTAGGAAAGTGTTGTCAGAAGCAGCAAATATCAGAGAGAATAAATATGAGTAAGCTGCACAAAAAGTATAGATTATAATTTGAGAGAATCAAGTAATATACCCATTCTTTCATCTCTCTCCTCTCTGTCTCTCCTATATGTGTAAAAATATAGTATGTTTGAAAAATCACAAAAGATTTCCAAATTACTCTATGACTCATACTTTTGAGTAATCTACTTAATAAGTTGAGCTTTTCAGCATGGTGATAGCTTTGTAATAATAACATACTTTTCTGATATTCATCAGAAGAAATAAAATTCCAGTGACTTTTGAACTTTCTCATCATCTCATACTATTAGTAACCTTGGGAAAATCAACTCTTATAGACTTAACCTTGTTTTTCATTTGTTCTTCATTTTCTATGTCAGCTTTATATCAACATATGTGAGAAAATTGTATGCAATTAGAAAGTAAAAATTGAAAAGTGAAACAAATGATAAAATGCCAGCTGTTATAATCAACATTATGCAGCTCTCATGATGGAACCACTGACAGAAAACTGTTTTCGCAGTTGTGGGTCCTAATTAATTTGAGGAATGGGAATATGAACATGAATTACTACTAAGTGTGGAAGTTAGAACAGAAAGTTTATCTGTCTCAAGATAAAAATCTAGGACCACAAGTCTATGAGGTACTCTGGTATTAATTAACACTGCTGAGTCCATAAATATTTCAAGTTCTCAGTAAATAAAATCTAATCTGGCATCCCATATTCGATGTTCTAATTTTTTAATAAATGCATTTATTGTAACATTACTCTCTCATATTTTTATAGTTCTTTACAATTTGCAAAATCTTTTCACATATTTATTTGATTCTCACGATATCAAATGGTAGGGCAGAAATGATATCATGAAGGCTGTTTCTAATTTTTTTTTTGGCTCTTTTCCTCACTCTTTCATTCTGGGCACATAGTAGTATGATATTTTCTTGCCTACTTGAAGTTTGGAGAGGCCCTGTGACTATTTGGGGCTGATGAACCAAGAGGGAAGTGGCACATGTCACTTTGGGGCCATGTCATGCTTCTCTGCATTGTCGTTTCCTTCTGTCAAAGTGACTGGTAAGTTTCAGGACTGTGGCAGTTTCATCAACCAGGGACCCTGAAAAAGTAAAATGATCAGCTTCCTGCCTATCTCTCCACCCTGTGATGGACATGTAGAATGAGCCAAAATGTACTATTAACTGTTCAGGACAAAACTCACAATACCAACAAGATGAGGCTCCCATATCCCTTAGATAGTTTCTCCCAACTCATTTTACTGTGAATTTATTTCAACAGGTATTTATTGAGCTTCCCTGACATCTAAGCCCCACACTGGCTGCTGGCATTTCAGAAGGGAAACAAACAAGGTCTTTGCCTTTTGACTCTTGCAGATTCTTGCTGACAGCTCATCACAAGCAAATAATCAAAAGTCAAAGTGCTAATTCCTAGCCTACGGTGATGTTGAGAAAGCCTAAAGAGTAGCAAACTGACACCTTCCCATTGCATCCCAGATGGTTTCTCAGAGATAAAATTTGACCTGGGTAAGCTGGCATTTTCTAGGTAGAAAAGGAGGGACGCTTTCTAGAAAGAAATAATGGATTCAAGAAAGGACTCAGGTTCCGTGAGCATTTCACTGTGTGTGATGGCAGAAGTGAAAGATGAGACTAGAAGGATATTATTTAAATCAAGTGATGAAGGAGTTTGATTCACCTCTATTTTCAGTCATCCAGAAGGCATTTATAAAATTTCAACAACTCTCTGTCCCTGCTTTTTTCCTTATTAATTATCACAACCAACCAATTGCATATTTCACTTCAGAAAAAAAAAAAATCTTGCTTATTATCTGTCTTCCCCAGAAAAACAAAGTTCCATGATTAGAGAGATTGTTGTTGTTTTTCTGACACTGATTTAATAAAACAAAGATACAACATTGGCTCAGATTTGGAGCTTCAGAATCAGAGGCCCTGCAATAATATCCCAGCTCTGCCACATCAGCTGTGTGAGCGAATGGTCAGTTGTTTCCTCTGTAAATTGGGTATCTGCTATGCCTAACTCAGAATTTCCACATGGATTAAAGATAATGCCTGGGAAGTGTTTGCACACTGTGTGGCACGGAATCAGCACAGAGTAAGTGACAGTCACTATTTTTGGGTTGAGCAAATTATTTCTCTTTTTACAGTTTCGTGTGTGTGTGTGTGTGTGTGTGTGTGTGCATGCAAATGTTATTTTCCCCCTAAATGTTCCTTGAAGATCTCTAGGGACCCTCTTGAATTTCCTAAAGACTACTAAGTAGAGGGTATGGTGCAGGGGGAGGGTTCTGAAAACTTCAAATCAAAAAAGCTCCTCTTATGTTTTCATACAACAGGTGTCTGCTGAAGATTTCTTTTGAAGAGCACTCTGTTTCAGAAAAATAGTTTGAAAACTCTGACGTCTAGATTTTCTCCCAGCTTTAAGATGTCTTTAAGGCTGATTGAAGACTTACTGTGTGCCACCTTCTTCAATAGGCATTAATGTTTCTAAGATGGCTGTCCCTACCTCATTCTTAAAGCCATCAACCTCATGTAGGGAAAAAAGAAACAGAGTGTGACTGTTGGGACTGCCTACACAAAGAAGTGGGTACTTCTGGTTGAGAGAATCCAAAAGAGATTCACAGTGGAGATGACATTACAATTTCTCATTATTATTAATAATAAATTACTAATATCATGTAGGGCTTGCTATGTTGCAGACATGAGCTTGATGCTACATGAATCAGCATGTGCAATTTTTCAAAAACTGAATTGCTGTCCCCACTTTAAGAGTTAAAAAAGGGAAACACTAATTCTCCAAGCAGTGAAAACAGTATTTGAACTAGGTCACTGGCTCTGAGTGAGGTTTCTTTTGGAGGGGTTGGGGAGGGAGAGGGCTGGCTAGAGTATTTATTTTTTAATTTTTAATTTTTGTGAGTATTGCTGGATCATATGCTAGCTCTATTTTTAGTTTTTTGAGGAACCTCTAAACTGTTCTCCATAAGTGGTTGTATTAGGCCATTCTTGCACTGTTATAAAGAAATATTTGAGACCAAGTGTGTTGGCTCACGCCTGTAATAGCACTTTGGGAGGCCGAGGCAGGCGAATCATGAGGTCAGGAGTTTGAGACAAGCCTGGCCAACATGGTAAAACCCTGTCTCTACTCAAAATACAAAAAACAAACAAAAAAATTAGCTGGGCATAGTGGCAGGCACCTGTAATCCCAGCTACTCAGGAGACTGAGGCAGGAGAATGGCTTGAACCCAGGAGGCAGAGGTTGCAGTGAGCTGAGGTCTTGCCACTGCAGTACAGCCCAGGCAACAGAGTGAGACTCTGTCTCAAAAAAAAAAAAAAAATACTTGAGACTGGATAATTAATACAAAAGAGATTTAGTTGGCTCACAGTTCAGCTGGCTGTACAGGAGGCATAGTGGCATCTGCTTCTGGGGAGGCCTCAGGAAATTTTCAATCATGATAGAAGGCAAAGGGGGAGAAGGCACACCACATGGCAAGAATGGGAGCAAGGTGGGTGGGGGCTGGGGAGATGCCACAAAATTTTACATAACCATATCTCATGAGAACTCACTATTATGAAGATAGCACCAAACTATGAGGTATCCAACCCAATGATCCAAACACTTCCCAAAAGCCCTGCCTTCAGCATTGGGGATTACAATTCAACATGAGACTTGGGTGGGAAGAAATACACAAACTATATCATTCTGTCCTTGGCTCCTCTCAAATCTCATGTCCTTCTCTCATTGCAAAATACAACCTTGCCTCCTCAAGAGTCCTCCAAAGTCTTGAATTGTCCCAGCATTAGAAGTCCAAAGCCTAGCCATATGCAGAAAACTGAAACTGGACCCCTTTCTTACACCTTATGGAAAAATTAACTCAAGATGGATTAAAGACTTAAACATAAGACCTAAAACCATAAAAACCCTAGAAGAAAACTTAGTCATTACTATTCAGGATATAGGCACGGGTAAAGACTTCATGACTAAAACACCAAAAGCAATGTCAATGAAAGTCAAAATTGACAAAGGGGATCTATTTAAACTAAAGAGCTTCTGCACAGCAAAAGAAACTATCAGCAGAGTGAACAGGCAACCTACAGAATGGGAGAAAATTTTTGCAATGTGTCCATCTGACAAAAGGCTAATATCCAGAATCTACAGCACACTTAAACAAATTTGCAAGAAAAAAACAAACAACCCCATCAAAAAGTGGGTGACTGATATGAACAGGGACTTCTCAAAAGAAGACATTTATGCAGCCAACAAATATATGAAAAAAAAGCTCATCATCACTGGTCATTAGAGAAATGCAAATCAAAACTGCAATGAGATACCATCTCATGTCAGTTAGAATGGTGATCATTAAAAAGTCAGGAAACAACAGATGTTGGAGAGGATGTGGAGAAATAGAATGCTTTTACACTGGTGGTGAGAGTGTAAATTAGTTCAACCATTGTGGAAGACAGTGTGGAGATTCCTCAAGAATCTAGAACCAGAAATACCATTTGACCCAGCAATCCCATTACTGGGTATATACCCAAAAGATTATAAATCATTCTACTATAAAGACACATGCACATGTATGTTTATTGCAGCACTATTCACAATAGCAAAGACTTTGAACCAACCCAAATACCCATCAATGATAGCCTGGATAAAGAAAATGTAGCACGTATACACCATGGAATACTATGCAGGCATAAAAAAGGACGAGTTCTTGTCCTTTGCAAGGATATGGGTGAAGCTGGAAACCATCATTCTCAGCAAACTAACACAAGAACAGAAAACCAAACACTGCATGTTCTCATTCATAAGTGGGAGTTGAACAATGAGACCACAGACACAGGGAGGGGAATATCACAAACTTGGGCCTGTCGGGGAGTGGGGGACTGGAGGAGGGATAGCATTAGGAGAAATACCTAATGTAGATGATGAGTTGATGGGTGCAGCAAACCACTATGACACATGTATATCTATGTAAGAAAACTGCACATTCTGCACATGTATCCCTGAACTTAAAAAAAATACATACATACATACATACATACATACATATATATATATATAGTAAAAAAGTCTCATCTGAGACAAGGCATATTCCTTTTACCTATGAGCCTATAATACCAAAACCAAGTTGTTTACTTCCAAGATACAATGGGGATATAGACATTCGGTAACCATTTCTATTCTTAAAGGGAAAAATCTACCAAAAGAATGGGACTACAGGCCCCATGCAAGTTCAAAACCCAGCAGGGCAGTCATTAAATCTTAAAGCTCCAAAATAATCTCCTTTGACTTCATGTTCCACATCCAGAACACACTGTTGCAAGAAGTGGGTTCCCAAGGCCTTGGATAGGTTCAACCCTGTGGCTTTGCAGGGTTCAGCCCCTTAGGCTGCCCTAAAATGTTGTTGAGTCCCTGTGACTTTTCTAGGGACAGAGTGCAAGCTATTGGTGGAACTATTATTTTTGAGTCTGGAAGGTGGTGACCCCTTTCTCACAGCTCCACTAGACAGTGCCCCAGTGGGGATTCCATGTGGAGTCTCAAACCCCACATTTCTTCTCTGTACTACCCTAGTACAGGTTCTCTATGTAAGCTCTGCCCCTGCAGCAAGCTTCTGCCTGGGCTACCAGGCTTTTCCATACATGCTTTGAAATCTAGGTGGAGGCTTCCAAGCCTCAATTATTCTTGTGCTTTGTGAACCTGCAGGTTTAAATATACATAGAAGCTGCCAAGGCTTATGGTGGTTTGTGCTTTCCAGAGCAGTGGTGCGAGCAGTATCTGGAGTTTTTGAGTCGATACTGGAGCTGGAGTAGGCAGGATCTAGACATCAGTGTTTTGAGACCATGCAGGGCAGCGGGGCTCTGGACATGGCCTACAAATCCATTCTGTCCTCCTGGGCCTCTGGGCCTGTGATGGAAGGAGCTGCTTGGAAGGTCTCTGAAATGCCTTCCAGGCCTTTTTCCCATTGTCTTGGATATTAGCTTTTGGCTCCCTTTTAGTTATGCAAATTTTTCTAGCAAGTGGTTGCTTACAGCCTACTTGAATTTCTCTCCTGAAAAAGCTTTTTCTTTCTCTGTCACATGACTAGGCTGAAAATTTTTTTTAAAATTTTATGCTCTGCTTCTCTTTTAAATATAAGTTCCAATGTTAAGGTATTTCTTTGCTTCTGCTCCTGAGTACATGTTGTTACAAAGTCCACCTCTTGAATGCATTGCTACTTAGAAATTTATGCTGCAAGATAGGGTAAATCATGACTAGGAAGTTCAAACTTTCACAGATCCCTAGGTTGTGAACTGAATGCAGCCAAATTCTTTGCTAAGGCATAACACACATGACCTTTGCTCCAGTTCCCAATAAGTTTCTAATTTCCATTTGACACCTCAGCAGTCTGGATTTCATCATCTATATCACTATCTGCATTTTGGTTACAACCATTCAACCAATCCTTAACAAGTTCCAAACTTTCACACACCTTTCTGTCTTCTTCTGAGCCCTCCAAATGTTTCCAGCCTCTGCCTGTTACCCAGTTCCAAACTTGCTTACACATTTTCAGGTATCTTTATAACAATGTTCAACTCCTCAGTACTGATTTTCTGTATTAGGCCTTTCTGGCACTGCTATAAAAAAAACTTGAGACTAGTAATTTATGAGAAAAGAGATTTAATTGGCTCACATTTCTGCAGGCTGCACAGAAAGCATAGTGTCATTTGCTGTTGGGGAGGCCTCAGGGAGCTTCCAATCATGACAGAAGACAAAAGCAGGAGCAAGCACATCACATGGTGAGAATGGGAGCAAGAGAGAGAGAGAATGGAGGAGGAGGTTCCACACACCTTTACACAACCAAAGCTTGTGAGAACTCACTATCAAAAAGACAAAATCAAACAATGAGGGATCCACCCCGATCCAAACACCTCCCACAAGGCATCACCCCAGCATGAGGGATTACAATTCAAGATGAGATTTGGGTGGGGACAAATATACACACTGTATCAGTGATCGTACTAATTTGCATTCCCAGAAACAGTTGGGAACAGTGTATGAGGATTTCCTTTCATCCACATCTTTGCCAACACTATGCATTTTCTGTCTTTTGGAAGAAAATCCATTTTAACTGGGTAAAAATGTATCTTATTATAGTTTTGATTTGCATATTTCTGAATATCAGTGGTACTGAGCACCTTTTCATATAGCTGTTTGCCATTTATATGCCTTCTTTTGAGAAATGTCTATTCAGATCTTCTTCCATTTTTAAAATCAGATTATTAGATCTTTTCCTATTAAGTTTTTTTGAGCTCCTTATGTGTCCTGGTTATTAACCCCTTTTCAGATGGGTAGTTTGCAAATATTTTCTCCTATTCTGTGTGTTGTCTCTTTCACTTTTTTAATTGTTTACTTTACTTTACAGAAGCTTTTTAACTTGATGTGATCCCATTAGTTCACCTTTTCTTTGCTTGTTGTGCTTGTAGGGTATTACTCAAGAAAGCTTTGCACAGACCAATATTCTGGAGAGGTTTCCCCAAGGTATTCTTTTAGTATTTTCATAGTTTGAAGTCTTAGATTTAAGTCTTTAATCCATTTTGATTTGTCCTTTGTATATGTTGAGAGATAGCAGTCTAGATTCATTTGCCTGCACATGGTTATCTAGTTTTTCAAGCATAATTTATTGAAGAGACTAAACAATTCTCAAATGTATGTTCTTGACATCTTTGTCAACAAGTTCACTGTAGATGTATGGGTTTATTTCAAGGATCTCTATTCAGTTCATTGCTCTTCATGTCTGTTTTTATGCCAGTACCATGCTGTTTTGGTTACTAGAGCTCTGAAGCATAATTTGAAGTCAGGTAATGTGATTCCTTCAGGTTTTTTATTTTCCTCAGCATAGCTTTGGCCATTCTAGGCATTTTGTAATTTTATATGTATTTTGGGGTTGTTTCTCTTATTTCTCTGAAGCATGCCATTGGCCTTTTGATTGGGATTGCATTGAATATGTTTATTACTTTGGGTAGTGTACACATTTTAATAATATTGATTCTTCCAATCTATAAACATGGAATATCCATATTTTTGTGTCCTTTTCAATTTCTTGCATTAATGTTTTATAATTTCATTGTAGAGATATTTCACTCCTTTAGTTATGTTTATTCCAATGTATTTTATTTTATTTGCATCTATTGTAAATAGGATTACTTTCTTGATTTCCTTTTCAGATTGTTCACTATTGACATAAAAAATGCTATGGGTTTTGTTTATTTATTTTATATCTTGCAACTTTACTGAATTTGTTTATCAGTTCTAATAGTTTTCTTTTGTAGAGTCTTCAGGTTTTTCCAAATGTAAAATCATATCACCTGCAAGCAAGGATAGTTTACTTCTTTCTTTCCAATTCAGAACCCCTTTATGTCATATTGCCTTTGGTAGGACTTCTAGGACTATAAAAAATAACAGTGGTAAAAGGGAGCATACTTACGTTGTTCCCAATCTTAAAGGAAAGGCTTTCAGTTTTTCCTCATTCAGTATAATACTAGCTATGTGTCTCTTATGTATTGTTTTTATTTGTTGAGGTATATTTCTCCTATATCCAGTTTTTTTAGGGTTTTCTTTTAATCAGGAAGCCATGTTGATCTTTAACAAATATTTTTTCAGTATCTATTAAAATGATCATATTGCCTTTGTCCTCCATTCTTTTGATATGTTGAACTATCCTTGCACCCCTAGGATAAATCCCACTTGGTCATGATGAATGATCTTATAAATACGTTGTTGAATTTGGTTTGTTGGTATTTTCTTAAGAATTTTTGCATCAGTGTTCATCACTGATATTGGCCTGTAGTTTTGTTTTTGTTTTTGTTCTTGTTTGTTTTCTTATTTTTAAAGAAAACACATCACATTTATCTGGTTTGGGTATCAGAATAATACCGACCTTGTAGAATGATTTTGGATGTATTTTCTCCTTCTGTATTTCTTATAATAGTTTGAGTAGAATTGACATTATTTCTTCTTTCAGTGTTCTTCAAAATGAAAAGTGAAGCCATCAGGTCCTTGTCCTTTCTTTGCTGGGAGACTTTTTACTATGGCTTTGATCACATTTCTTCTCATTGGTCTGTTCAGGTTTTGGATTTTCTCATGGTTCAATCTTGGTAGGTTGTATGTGTCTAGGAATTCATCCATTTTTGTTCTAGGTTTTTCAATTTATTGGCTTATGATAGCTCATAGTAGCTTCTAATGATTCTTTGAATTTCTGTGGTATCAGTCATAATATCTTTTTTTGATCTTTTATTTATTTGAGTCTTATCTCTTTTTTCTTAGTCTGGCTAAAGGTTTGTTATCTTTATTTATCTTTTCAAAAAACAACTTTTTATTTTATTGATATTTTGTGTTATTTTTAAATTTAAATTTCATTTATTTCTGCTCTTATTTTTATTATTTTTTTCATCTACCAATTTTTGGTTTGGGTTGCTCTTGCTTTTCTAATTATTTAAGGTGGATTGTTAGCTTGTTTATTTAAAGTTTTACTACTTTTTTGGTGTAGGCACTTCTTGCTATAAACATTCCTTTCATTATCACTTTTGCTGTATTCCATAGGTTTTGGTATGTTGCATTTCTATTATTTTTTCAAGAAAATTTTCAATCTCCGTCTTAATTTTTTATTGACCCAGTTTTCATTCAGGAGCATATTGTTTAATTTTCATGTGTTTACATAGTTTCCAAAATTTCTCATTGTACTGATTTCTAGTTTTATTATTCCACTGTGGTCAGAGAACACAAGGAATATGATTTCAACTTTTTTGAATTTTTTAAAACTTATTTTGTGGCTTAACATATAATGTATCCTTGAGAACGATCTAGTGCTAAGGAGAATAATAGGTATTCTGCATCTATTGGATAAAATGTTCTGTAAATATCTATTAGGACAATTTGACCTATAGTATAGATTAAGTTCCGTGTTTGTCTCTTGATTTTCTGTGTGGATAATCTGCTCAATGTTGAAAGTAGGGAGTGAAAGTCTTGAACGATTATTGTATTGGAATCTATCTCTCTCCTTACCTCTAATAATATTTGCTTTATGTACTTGGGTGCTCCAGTGTTGGATGCATATATATTTAAAATTGTTATATCCTCTTGCTGAACAGACACCTTTATAACTATATAACAACCCTCTTTGTCTCTGTTTATAGTTTTTGTCTGGAAATCTATTTTCTCTGATATAAGTATAGGTATTTTGACCCTTTCTTGGTTTCCATTTTCATGGAATATGTATTTTCATCCCTTTATTTTCATTTTATTTGTGTATTTGTAGGTAAAATGTATATTTTATAGGCAGCAGATCATTAGGTATTTTTTTAAAATCTATTCCGCCACTCTCTGTCTTTTGATTGATGAGTGTATTCCATTTATAGTCAATCTTATTGTTGATAAGTAAGGATTTACTTCGACTGTTTTGTTATTTGGTTCTTGCTTGTTTTGTGGGCTTCTCTTCCTTCTTTAATTCCTTCCTGTCTTCCTTTTAGTTAAGGTGATTTTGTCAGGTGATATGTGTTAATTTTTTGCTTTTTACCTTTTGTGTATCGGTTATATGTTTTTGATTTGAGATTACTATGAACCTTGCAAATAATAATATATAGCCCATTATTTTTAACTGGTGACAGTAGTGATGACATTAACAAAGAAACAAGCAAAGAGAAAAATAATAAGCACTCTACAGTTTAACTTCATTTCCCCATTTTTTAACTTTTTGTTGTTTCTATTTATATCTTATTTTATTGTCTGTCTTGAAAAGCTGTAGTTATTTTTGATAGGTTCATCTTTTAGTCTTTCTACTCAAGATATGAGTGGTTTACACACCACAAAAACAGTGTTATAATATCGTGTTTTTTTGTGTGTATTTACTATTACCAGTTTTTTCGTTCCTTCAGATGATTTCTTATTGCTCATTAATGTTCTTTTCTTTCACACTGAAGATCTCTCTTGTAGATTTTCCAAGAAGCATTTCTTGTAGCACAAGTCTAGTGTTGATAAAATACCTCAACTTTTGTTTGTCTGGGGAGGTATTTATTTCTCCTTCATGTTTGAAAGATATTTTTACTGAATATACTTTTCTAGTATAAAAGTTTTTCTACTTCAGCACTTTAAATATGTCATGCCACTCTCTGCTAGCCTGTAAGTTTACCACTATAAAGTCTGCTGGAAGACATATTAGAGCTCCATTGTATGTTGTTTGTTTTTTTTTCTCTTATTGCTTTGAGGATCCTTTTTTTATCATTGACCTTTGGCAGTTTGATTATTAAATGCCTTGAGGTAGGCTTATTGAAGTAAAATTGGCTTGGTGTTCTGTAACCCTCTTGTACTTGGATATTGATATCTTCTGCAGGTTTGAGAAGTTCTCTGTTATGCCTTTGAATAAGCTTTGTATTCCAATCTGTCTGTCTTCCTTCTTTTTAAGGCCAAGAACTCTTAGATTTTCTTTCTTGAGGCTATTTTCTAGGCTTTGAAGAGATCCTTGTTTTTCACTCTTTTTCTCTTTTGTCTCCTCTCAGTATATTCTCAGATAGCCTGTCTTTAAGCTCACTAATTCTTTCTTCTGCCTGATCAATTCTGCTGTTAAGAGACTCTGATGCTTTCTTGAATATGTCAACTGCATTTTTCAGCTCCAGAATTTCTGCTTGATTCTTTTTATTTCAATCTCTTTATTAAATTTACTTGAAAATTTTATTAAATTTAAATTATTAAATTTACAGAGAAGGGTTCTAAATTACTTATCTGTTGGATTTCATTGTGCTACCTCAACATAGCTATTTTGAATTATCTGTGTGAATGGCCACATATCTATGTCTCCCTGGGATTAGTCACTGGTGATTTATTTAGTTTATTTGGTAAGGTCGTGTTATCCTGGATGGTCTTGATGTTTACAGATTTTCACTGGTGTCTGGCATTGAATAGTTAGGTATGTATTTTAATCTTCACAGTCTGAGCCTGTTTTTACCTGTCCTTGGGAAGGCTGTCCAGGTATTTGAAGGGACTTAGCGGTAGTGATCTAAGTCTTTGGTCACTGCAGCCATATCTGCTTTAGGGGGCACCCAAAGCCCCCTAAAGCCCACACTGTGGCTCTCATATATTTGTAGAGGCACTCCCTTGGTGGTCTTGGGTAAGACCCAGGGGAATTACTAGGCAGAGACTTTTGTTCTCTTCCCTTATTTTCCACCAAACAAATAGAGCCTGTCGCTCAGTGCTGAGCTGCCTGGAGCTAAGGGAGAGATGATACAAGAACTCTTGTGGCCTGTATTGGGTCAGACCCAGAGCCAGCGTGACCAAGGCCCACATTAACCACTGCCTGGATACTACCTATACTCACTGAAGGCCCAAAGGCTCTACATTTAGTAGGTAGCAAACATAGCCAGGCTTGTGTCTTTCCTTTAAGCCAGTAATTTCCCCCTAGGCCCACACAGGTCCAAAGATACTGTCCAGGAATCTGAAAAATCTACTTGCTACTTTATTATACTGTGGCTCAGCTGGCACCCACACCACAAGATAAAGTCTTTCCCACCCTTTTCTCCCCTTTCCTCAAGCAGAGGAGTCTCTCTCTGTGGCTACCACCAACTGAGGCCCATGTCAAGTACTGCCTGGCTTCCACCAATGTTCACTCAAGGTCCGAGGCCTTTTAACTCATCTTGTGCTGAACGCTGTATGTTTAGACTCTCTCCCTCCAGGCCTGGTGGCTCTTCTCTGACTCAGGATATGTACCAAAATGCCGTCTAGAAGCCAATGCCTAGAAATGGGCATCTCTCTCCATAGCCACCACAGCTGGGAATACACTGGGTCACACCTGAAGCCAATGTGGCCCTGGGTTTTACACAAGCCTTTTGGCAAGTACTGCCTGGCTCCCACGGCTGATTATTCAGGGCTCAAGGGCTCTTAAGTCAGCAAGTCAGCAAGTGATGAACTCTGCCAGGCCTGGATCTTTCCCTTCAAGGAAGTGGGTTCCTTCCCGGCCCAGGGTGTGTTTAGAAATATTGTCCAGGACCTAGGGCCTGAAATGGGAAACTCAGGACTCTGCCTGGTGCCCTGTTCTACTATTGTACTCTAGCTGAGCTGGTATCCAAGTTGCAAGACAAAGTCCTTTTTACTGTTCTTTTGCTTTTCAAGGAGAGAGAAGGAGTCTCTCCTGGAGTTGTGAGCTGTACTGCCTGGAGTTGGAGGAGGGATGACACGAGCACTCCTTTGGCAGCTTTGGCTGGTTTCTCACTGGTATGAATGTGCTCCTAGTCTACTGGCTCTGAGCCCAGGAATTGCAGTCCTTCTAAACTAGACTAACTTTCAAGTTTATTTAGGGGCCCAGAGCCCTTTAGCCCACAGTGGCAGTTCTGACTGCTGGGATGGATGATATGCCTCTGAGTAGGCATGGTCCAAATGCTCCCTCCATGGGCACCAGCTGAGTTCTTTCCAGTGATGCTTACTGCTATAACAGGCAACCCTGAGTTCCAATGCAAAGTCTCACAATCACCATGTTCTCTTCCCCAAATGCAGTTTCTTTCTTTGTGCCGCGTGGCCATTACTGGGGAATGAGGAAAGGTTGGTGTAGGTGATTCAAATCTGTCTTTCCTACCCTATTCAGTGCCTCTTTCTTTAATATGATGTCAAAACAAGATAGTATGATCACTCATGTGATTTTTGGTTCTTACGAGGGTGCTTTTTTGTGTGGAGAGTTGTTCAATTCGGTATTCCTGTAGGGGAGACAATTGCTGGAGGCTTCTATTCAGGCATTTTGCTTCACTTCCTCTCAAGGAGAGGGATATTTAATGGTTTTGCTCATTGCTATATTCCTAATGCCCATAATGGGGCTTGCCTCATAGAGGGTACTAAATAAATATGTATAAGTGTTCAAATGACCTTATTGAGGTCTACTTATTGACTAAGCCTGCTGCTAGTTACCAGGATGCACATATGTGTATGACCTTGTATGTGCCCTCCAGAAGCACAAAGTTGACCCAGTTAACTGGCAGATTTACCAAAAAATGTTGATAAAACATGATAGGGAGTTATAATAGTGAATTAAGTAAAATGCAATGGAACACAACATTACTGATCATTTTGAACATTATCCTATTAGGAAAAGAGAACCAATGAATATTTCTAAGTGGGAAAGCCATGGTTTGAGTTTTAGAACAGTGCCATTGAAGGTATGGTTAGCAGACTAGGGCAAGTCCACAATGAGTTAAATACAGAAATTAAGAGATACACAAATTTCTGTAGCCATTTACCATTGTTAAGATGACCAAGCACATAACTAGCAGACTTGCTTACGCTGAACACAGCAGGGAACTCACTTGTGGCATGAGCTACTTACTAGTTATGCATCACAGGACTGGAAATTAAAAAGTAAGTAAGAAAGTCTTCAGTCTTTCATCACAGCTAGTTTGAGATGCACTGTTTTAAAAATGATGATTCAGCCGGGCATGGTGGCTCACACCTGTAATCCCAGCACTTTGGGAGGCTGAGGCAGGTGGATTACAAGGTCAGGAGTTTGAGACCAGCCTGGCTAACATGCTGAAACCCTATCTCTACTAAAAAAACACAAAAATTAGCCAGTCATGGTGGCATGTGCCTGTAATCCCAGCTACTCAGGAGGCTGAGGCAGGAGAATTGCTTGAACCCAGGAGGCGGAGGTTGCAGTGAGCCGAAATTGCACCACTGCACTCCAGCCTGGGTGACAGAGCAAGACTCTGTCTCAAAAAACAACAACAACAAAAAGTGATGATCCTGGCAGCCTTTTGGCAGTGCTTGATTAGAGCCGGCTCATGGGTGAATTCTCTGACAAGTGCCTGAAGTGCTGCTGTGCCTTGTCATTGATTAAAGACAGATCCAGATGCTTCCAACCCCAGATGTGCTGGCGTCAGAGCTGACATTCTGCTGCGGAGACACTTCTAATTTAGGCTTTTACAGCACCTACCCTGGGATGCACTGTAAGGCATTCACAGTGCCAGAGCCAGAGCCAGGGAAAGCACTAGCAGATAAGGACAAAAGACAACAGTCTAGGAGTGGCAGGCATCTTCTCCATTCACTGCTCACACATTTCCTTCCAACATGCAAAAGCTTAGGTACTAGAAAAGTGCTCAACAGACCTTTATGTCCAGGAAGAGCTAACTCCAGAAAGGTACACATTGAAATGAAACTTTAGCCAGCGCTGCTCTGTGGGTGCTGAAGTAAACATAAACCCAAAGACCCATACAAGTAAACAGATTCTTTTATTTGTTATACTAATAAAAACAATTATACTATTACACACTATTATCAGTTTATAAAAAAATATGTTGGGGCTTCAGAGAAATAAGTAGCTTTTACAGAGTTAAATACCTGGAACGTTATGTATCTTTGCATTGAAAAAGATCCTCTAGGCCTCCATGCTTATGCTGTTACTGTTTGTATTGGGTAAAATAAAGACTGAGATTTTTTTCTTTTAGTGTTATTAAAAATATACCCTATTTTCTTTTTATCAAACAAATCTACTTTTTAAATTCTGTCCAGTAGAGTGTAGACAATCTGGCAAAGAGAGATAATGATGGGATAAACACTTTTCAGAATAAATGTCTGTACATACTTTAATGGACTGAACAAGAAATTAATTTAGTCCTAGTCTCAAGCTCTCTACATCAATGATGCTTTATCAATTAAGCCCTTGCTTTGTGTTTTTGTTTCTTTCCTGCCTTTCAAAACATTACAGCTTGCTGGTTTTTACCCATTTCGGTGATGGACCTTTCTCAGATTCCTTTGCTTCCTGCTCTTATTCTGCTCAATCTCTACATGTCAGTGCACCCCAGGATTGGCTCTTGGATTATGATTGCTAGATTTAGCAAATAAAAATACAGATGTCTCTTTAAATTTGAATTGCAGATTAAAAACAAACCAAAAACTTATTTTGTGTTGTTTAAAGAATAAGTATGTCCCATGAAATATTGGGACACATATATATTAAAAAGCAAACAAAATTAATAACACCCCACACACACACTATATTCTGAATTCTCTCCCCACATGCATTCCTTGGTTGAGCTCATTGAGTCCTGAGGCTAATCTTTGAGCAGATGGTTCTCAATTCCCACTCCACCCATATCTCCTCTCATCTATATTCAACTGACTTCTTGATATTTCCACTTGGATATCTCACACTTAGCATATCCAAGTAACTCTTATGACTATAACTCTCCTATGTACTGTGAATCCCTTTTTTGTCAAACTTCCCCAACCAATAAATAGCTTGGAATTTTAAGACAGAAACCTATATCAATCATTCTTGATTCTTCTATATCATCATCCTTCAATATTTAACTCATAATTAAGTCTTGGCTTTTCTACCATATTATGTCCTAAATGATTTTATTTCTCTCAGTCTTCACATCTCTGGCCCAAACTTATGTCATCATCCTCTCTCCCACATGCAATTGCAATGCCTTACTAACTGGTCTCATTTATCCCACACTTGCCCTTTAATAATACATTCTCTACTTTAAAGTTCATATGGAACTAAAAAAGAGCCCGCATCACCAAGTCAATCCTAAGCCAAAAGAACAAAGTTGGAGGCATCACGCTACCTGACTTCAAACTATACTACAAGGCTACAGTAACCAAAACAGCATGGTACTGGTACCAAAACACAGATATAGACCAATGGAACAGAACAGAGCCCTCAGAAATAATGCCGCATATCTACAACCATCTGATCTTTGACAAAACTGACAAAAACAAGAAATGGGGAAATGATTCCTTATTTAATAAATGGTGCTGGGAAAACTGGCTAGCCATATGTAGAAAGCTGAAACTGGATCCCTTCCTTACATCTTATACAAAAATTAATTCAATATGGATTAAAGACTTACATGTTAGACCTAAAATCATAAAAACTCTACAAGAAAACCTAGACAATACCATTCAGGACATAGGCATGGGCAAGGACTTCATGTCTAAAACACCAAAATTAGTTGCAATGGCAACAAAAGCCAAAATTGACCAATGGGATCTAATTAAACTAAAGAGCTTCTCCACAGCTAAAGAAACTACCATCAGAGTGAACAGGCAACCTACAGAATGGGAGAAAATTTTTGCAATCTACTCATCTGACAAAGGGCTAATATCCAGAATCTACAAAGAACTCAAACAAATTTACAAGAAAAAAACAAACAAACAACCCCATCAAAAAGTGGGCGAAGGATATGAACAGACACTTCTCAAAAGAAGATATTTATGCAGCCAAAAGACATATGAAAAAATGATCATCATCACTGGCCATCAGAGAAATGCAAATCAAAACCACAATGAGATACCATCTCTCACCAGTTAGAATGGTGATCATTAAAAAGTCAGGAAACAACAGGTGCTGGAGAGAATGTGGAGAAATAGGAACACTTTTTCACTGTTGGTGGGACTGTAAACTAGTTCAACCATTGTGGAAGTCAGTGTGGAGATTCCTCAGGGATCTAGAACTAGAAATACCATTTGACCCAGCAATGCCATTATTGGGTATATACCCAAAGGATTATAAATCATGCTGCTATAAAGACACATGCACACGTATGTTTACTGCAGCACTATTCACAATAGCAAAGACTTGGAACCAACCCAAATGTCCAACAATGATGGACTGGATAAAGAAAATGTGGCACATATACACCATGGAATACTATGCAGCCATAAAAAATGATGAGTTCATGTCCTTTGTAGGGACATAGATGAAGCTGGAAACCATCATTCTCAGCAAACTATTGCAAGGTCAAAAAACCAAACACTGCATATTCTCACTCATAGGTGGGAATTGAACAAGGAGAACACATGGACACAGGAAGCAGAACACACGGACACAGGAAGGGGAACATCACACACCTGGGCCTGTTGTGGGGTTAGGGGAGTGGGGAGGGATAGCATTTGGAGATATACCTAACGTTAAATGACAAGTTACTGGGTGCAGCACACCAACATGGCACATGTATACATATGTAACAAACCTGCACGTTGTGCACACGTACCCTAAAACTTGAAGTATAATAAAAAAAGAAAAATAACAAATAATAATAATAATAATAATACATTCTCAATGCATTAGAAAGTGATTTTCTGAAACACTTTATTGAATTATATACCATAAAATCAGGA
This sequence comes from Hylobates moloch, assembly GCF_009828535.3. Classification (NCBI taxonomy): domain Eukaryota; kingdom Metazoa; phylum Chordata; class Mammalia; order Primates; family Hylobatidae; genus Hylobates; species Hylobates moloch. The sequence continues at coordinate 73,177,179 of NW_026652292.1, read as the reverse complement.
AAGTTGTCATATCAAAACTGTACTACACAATGAATCTTCAAAAACTAAACATACTCCTGCAGTCAGAATCCAATTAATCTATTCTTTGCCAACAAAATAAATCACTATTCTATTTTTTTAATCACCATAGATTAGCTTTGCTTGGTTCTGTGATTTATATAAGTGGAATCCTACAGCAAATATGTTTGCCTACTTTTTTAAAAATTTCACATTATATTTGTGAGAGAGTCATCTGTATTTTGCATGTGCTTGCAGTTAGTTCATTCTCATAGCTGTCTAAGAGTCTATTGAATGAATATACCACAATATTCCATAGGTTTTTATGGTATGTTGTATAGGTTGAAAATATTAATTGACATAAAGTCCTTGGTTATTAGTAGATACTTAATAAACAATATGAATTATTATTGCTGTTATGTTTATAGGAAAAAATAAAATGTTCTCAGAACTACCAAAAGTAGTTCTGAGAACTTGTCAAACAATATTTCAAGTGAATCTTATTCTTATTTTAATGGGTATTAGAAGAAAGTAGGTCAAAATAATGTCATACATATAGAAAACTTAAATTTCAATTTGTTTTTAATGGAACTCCCCTGGACTTATGGGAAAGCTGAGAAAATATGTATTCCAGAATTATATCAAGAGGGGTTTTGCAGCCTTTTGAGTCCCACTCTTTGATAACTGAATATGGTATTCGTGTTTCTTTTTGTGTCTCTCAAAACCTGATGAATTATGACTTACACTCAAAGAATTAATGATGTGACACTCTTATCAAAATGCCTTGACACTGTCTTGTTGTTTACAGGATAAAGTCCGAACAGTTGGTGTGGCCTACCAGATCTTCTGTTGCTTGACTGCCACCTGCCATTCCCAGCACCTCGTTCCCTGGAACCACATTCTTTTGAATACAACACCACAACCACCCCAGAATGGCCTATTGCCTGAAAATTCCACAGTAGTTCTTGTTTTGTCTTTGTACATTTGGTCCCTTCATTGTTAAGTTTTCCTTGCCATCTACCCCAATCTATCTCATACCACCCTAACTTTCTAAGTTTGTTTTTCATAACTCAGCTCATGGAACACCTGTTTACCTCTGACCACTGATGTTTATGACCCTCAGCCAGAACTGACAACTCTTACCAGGGTTTCCTTGTTTGTTCTGTAGGTGGCATAATTACATCATCTGTTATAACCCTCTATTGCTCTTGCTGATTTTAAGAACAATAATTAAATGGAATCTCAAGGACTTTAGTTGGTTCTGAAGTTGATAGCAGCAAACAGTGGAATGCACATTTCTTACAAACCGTGAATAGGATGTAATACATAATAGATCAATGGTCCAAAGAAAGACTGTAATACTTGTGTTGTATCCAATATTTATGTGGACTACTGAAACCATCTGTTAATACTCACAGTTGTCTTATTTAATTAATAATTACTTACTCTTAAAATATGTCATACAAAGGGAATCATTTATTCAGTTTTATATTTTCACGGTACTTCTTAGGCTCATTTTGAAACACTACGGAAGTGAAGATTTTTATTGACCTATATCCATAAGAGTGTTTATGCACTTTTATATTTAGTACAAAATTTTACTTCTATTTTTTTAGTGTGTTGCCAATATTCATACCATGATAAATTATAAAATGTTCTCACTCAACTCATCTTTTCTCTTTTTTCACACATGCTTAAGCTTTCTACCCTGACAATCTCTGTGAGTAGAAGAGAATAGACTAGATATCTCTAAAGAAATAATTTTGTGATTACTGAGAAAAATAAAAGCAAGGATCTTCCATTTCTTAATGTTAGCTAGCAAGAAAAATCACATTGAAAGCATTTATGCAAAATTCATCTAGATAACCTTCCTAACATGGGATCCTATTCTCCTTAAATATGTTAAGGAGAAAAATATCCATTCATTTGAAGCCAATGTTCCTCTGGGGAAGAAATTTACCAGTATTGAAAACTAGTAATTATCATGCCTGAAATACATAAACAAAACACTGATTTGTCCATATTATTTCACAGGTTTGATATATTAAAGCTTGTATTGATACATAATTATAAATAATTTAATAAAGACTCAGGGACAGAAGGCAGGAAAGCCAAATTCTCACCTTTACCAAGTAGAGCTACAATTGATAGCAGCAAACAGTGGAATGCACATTTCTTACATACAATTATTCTAGAGGTCTTCTCCTCTTTCTCAAATGTAAAAAAAATCAATACATTTACACACAAATCTGTCTTCTGACATAAAACTTTTTCTGGAAGTCATAAAAATCACAATTAACTTTATATTATTTTATACAAAGATGCACCCTTTCATAATTTATGCCTAATTTCAAAAGGTTATTCATCTTTTTTAGCATATAAATTACTTTTCAGAATTCATGTCAAACTAATCTATTTTTTGGCTTTTAAAAATTGAGATGATCATGTTGAGTCTTTATCAATTCTTGTGCTTATCTGGTCTTGTGTTGAGGTTACCTGGAAGCTCTTGTTGACTGCAAAGGTTCAAGATGTTTGTAAGTTCCTAAACAGCATGACCCACAAAACTGGGGCTAGGTTTGGATAACACATGTTAAACAGCTCTGCGAGAACGTATTCTTGAAGCTTAGCAGGTAGTTTGCTAATGAGAACAAGAAAAGCTTAAGAGCTGACCTCTTATCTCTGCTACTGCCCTCTGTTTTTGACTCCCTGGGGCTGAAAGTTGAGTGAACTAAGAAAGAATCCACTATAAAGTGGCACCAGACTGTTGCTCGGGTATCCTTAATAATGTCAGAAATTGTCCTCTCATAGGGGCCTGAATATGTAACTTATGTTGATACCTGCCTGAATTAAGTTTGCAACACCTGACTTCATTATACAAAAGGAAAGCAACTCAAAGTATAGTGCCCAAAGGACCATGGAGAGCTCACATTTTCTCTGCGTTGGCATATCTGAGTGCCTGCTCTAGAGGGTAGAAGCAAGGCTATAGGAGCATACAGGCAGTGACATTTGCAGCCAGACAATGGAGTTCGGAAGAATTTTCCAGTGGAACTTCATTCAGCTAATCCTTAGGAATTCTGGTCAGAGTTGGACCATCTGAGATATTGAAGGTCTAGCAAAGGCCAAGTGAGTAAAACGACCTCTAGAAGTCAAATTAGATTTCAGTCAAGGCAGGATTACAGTTCTAGCTGAACAGTAAAGTGAAGGCATATTCTGTTGGACAGGCAAAGTACAGCAAGGGTTGGGTAGACCCTTAGCGTCAGAAGGTACATAGTAAGGATTATTCCACAGACATTCCAGGTTCTACGTATCAGAGAGCAAGAATTCCAGACATCTCTTACTTGAAGTCTGAGAAACACTGTTATAACTTCTGTTCTGGTCAATAATTGTGAAATAGAGTGGGGCTGAGACTTTGAATCTTGTTGTAAATCTTCTTTAATAGAGCAGCTAGGAACAAGGAGCTAGCAGAACCTTCTAGAGTTGTAGGACAGTAATTCTAGTTGCAGATCCCCATGAGAGAAGATCTGACTATTCAACATCCAGATCTGACTTGGGAGTAGCTGAAAAAGTAAAAAAGATTGTGGGCATTGCAGGTAGTAGAGAATTGCTCTAAAGGGATATGACAGGAGCCATTTAATTAATAGTATAAAGCAGAAAATAGGAATATGGTAAACAGTTAATATATTGGAAAGAGAAGAGAGAAATATTAGTATGTGAAGGCATCACACCAAACCAGAGTACAGCTGTTTGATGATGTGTCCAGGCATTGGAGCTATGCAGGCTTAATACCCTCAGACACAAATGCTGCAATCTTGTGACTATGCTTGCTCTGGATAAGCTAGCACAGGGCTAGTGTCAAGAAACACTAAACAGATAATAAAAGCAAAAGAGGTAGTTGTGTTCTAGGTGGGATAGATCTGATAGTATCTCATTGTAACAAACAGGCTTGGAGTATATGCCCTTCAGTTCAATTTCTGCTTTTGGGGGTTCCTATAAGCCTAAAAAAATAAAGATGCTTCTGGCTCAATAAATGGCTAGAACAAATCAATGCATATATATGGGTGAAAATAAAGTGTCTCTAATAGTGCCCATGTTGGGAAAATTCTAATTAAAGTGTGCCTTCCATACCTTTGTTTACTGGCAAAGTTCAAGTATGTCTCATGGCTCTGAGAGGTGAAAAATGGATTGTTTGTTCTAAACTTATTTAATAACCGAGGTGAAAATCAAATTTTTCTTTGCTCAGCTTTAATGAACTGGGCACAAATTACTACACAGCTAGAACTTCAGGACCTCATTATGTGTAGGAACCATCTTTATTTTCTCTTATCTTACTGTGTGACAAGGTGCTGTCATCTTTTGCTTCCTCTACCTATCTGGAGTCCCTTGAGATGTCCGTCTATAAGTAGCCTTAACCTTTCCATTATATGTCCCAGTCCTTCCCAGAGTGGGGAGCATATTGTTAGCTTCCACTTCCAAATAATGGATCTAAAATAAATTTTTCTGCCCAAGATATAACATCTCATGTATCCAAAAGACATTCCCCTGAAGAGGAAAATACCAGGATTTTCTTACCATGGACACAGTGGTTCTAAATAACTTACCCTTATTTTCTTCTAGCTCTGTGTTTGATACTTCTCTTAATGCTCCTGGTCTATGAATTCACTGCCCTTTCATCTATTTTGCATATTGCTTTCTCTTTAAGATGAGAAGCCTAACACTGTCTTTCTAGTTAAAATATTGGCCCACTGTAGATCGACTTTCAGACTTCTCATTTGGTAACCTAACCTTAGGATCTCTTGGGACTTTCCATTTGTACACAGTCTCAAGATGGCCTACTTTGGAAGTGTGTGTGTGTGTGTGTGTGTGTGTGTGTGTGTGTGTGTGTTTGTGGAGTTACCTTTGCCGACTTCTGTTTGAAGCTAAACATAACCCATGAGTGAATTAGATTCAAACTGAGTTTTGCAGCCCAAGAACTCAGGACACCTATTCATCTATTGAACTGCATCTAGTCACTGTCTGAACTTGGTAGGATCAAGCTCTCCTCCCTCATTGGGCTCACCTTTGGTTTGCAAGCCTAAAACTCCACCTATTATAACTAGAGCACTGCTACAGAATCCCATTCTTCTTGTTATCTACATCTTCTTGTCTACATCCTGACTTCTTGTCTACATCTTATTTCTTTCTGTATGGGGATATAATCCTGCTACCTGTTGTTAAAGCCATTGACTATTAGAGTATTATAAAACCCCAGGTCTGCCATAAAGATGATTCTGATGGTTTCTTAGCTGACTTGCCTTAATCTAACTCACCTATGTATAAATACAGTTGTGTGGGTTAATGACCAGGATACATTCTGAGAAATGTGCTGCTGGATGATTTTGTTCTTGTACAAACACCACAGAGTGTACTTACGCAAACCTAGATGGTACAGCCTACTACATACCTAGGCCGTATGTTACCACCTACTGCTCCTAGGTTGCAAACCTGTAAACCATGTGACTATACTGTGTGCTGGCAATTGTAACACAATGGTAAGTACTTATGTATCTAGATATGTCTAAATATTGAAAAGATAATGTGTTGTTCTACAACATTACAACAGCTAAAATGCCACTTGGCAACAGGAATTGATCGGCTCCATTATAATCTTATGGTACCACCATTTATATATTATTTGTCATTGAGCAAAACATTATTATGCAGCATATAACAGGATATGCCACAAGCCCATTTAAAAATAGCATTACTTTTGTTTTCATTGTCATTTTTTTTTTTGGTGTAAAATGTTGGTTGCACTTTGTGGCAAGATTGAAGCAACCTAGGGGCCTTGGTAGTGAAATTTAATCTCATTTTCCACACCTGTCTCTGGATTCTTGCTGCAGATACCATATGAAAGATTTAACATGCCCATGTGGATACTGCAGTAGAATAGCTGAGGGATTCATGAGTCCGTGTTGAAAAAGTCTGGAATTCTAGGATCTCTCATTCAGTAACACTGTCCTTTTCCTCTTTTATACCACCTTGTGTTCCTGGGGCCCACAACTCAGGTGGTAGAGTTTGCCCAAATTAAGGTACTTTTAGTGTACTGGAGAAAGGAAAGTTCCCTCTAGGAAATAAGAACCGGATAACCTATAGCAGGATTACTAGCAGCAATTCTTGAGTTGCATGACCATTCCGTTGTACCAGAGGGTATTTCATTTAGGCAGACCAACATTTCCAAAGTGTCAAGCAATAGCATTTGCTCCCATTAGTAGATAGGAGGGAACAATTCTGTACATCAGAAGAGGGTGTTCTTCCTGGAAAGGTTTAAGTTAGAATATATGCACTAAAGCCCACCTCTATATTCAAGCTCTGACATTGTGTTAAGCACTTAACTATCTCCAAAGCTAGATTCTTTAACAGAAAATCAGGGAAATATATACAACAAGATAACCAAATTAAGTGCTTTGTAATGATAGAACACTAGACATGTGAGATTATTATCACATAGGCATTGTTCATGGTGCTGGCATGCTTTCAAATGTTGAGATATATCCCTTAAAACAGTGCTTTATATTGAATGGGAAAAGGTGTATAAATTAAGGGCACACTCAGAACTGGGTTTAAAATCTGTTATACTTCCTGGGCTAAAGCCATCTACCTCAAAGTTTTCCATGAAAATGAAATGCAATAATATAATTACAGAAATTAGTACAGGAACATAGAAAGATTGATAGTTTATATATCTGTTGAAGAGATACGTAAAATGTGTATTTTTTATTTTCAAATGTTAAAAACTCTAATAATAAATATAAGTGAAAATTTTTAGCTGCAAAAATGAATCTCTGACATAACCTTTTTATATATTTTTGCAAAATAAGCAATGCTTTAAAATAAGAAAAAGCAATCAATAGTTTATAATATAATTTATCTAGAATAGGTAGTATTTCTGTAATGTTTACAGTGCATACACAGTTCTAAAGGCTTTTTATGCATTAACTTATTTAGTCTTTACAATAACTATAATAGGGATTGTTATTATCTCCATTTACATATGCGGAAACTTAAATAACTATAATAAGTGAATTGTCTAAGGCTACAAGGTAACAAACTGCTAGAGGCAATATTCAAATCCAGGCAAGATTTGCTCATGTTCAAGGAGTACTGTCTCTCTTTGGGGAGATAATAATTTTCAAGAGATCTCTGGTATTTCTACATGTCTTGTAGGTGAAGCATTAACTATCTGTTTCTCCAGACAATTATCTGTTTCTCCATTAACTATCTGTTTCTGCAGACAATCTTTTCAAGGATCCACAGCCTCAGGAGATAACAAAGAGTGTTTCCCTCCAGAGCAAAGGGCACGTTTTCTTGCAGTTGGGAAAAACACGTTTATTGTCTGTCTCTGGAGCAAAGAACGGGCATGGTTTTTTTCCCCCATTAGAAAGTATTTGCTTTTCCTAAGTTCAAGGTTCCTTTCCTTTTAATGCAACTCACTGTATATGCAGCTGTCAGCTGGCCTCTTCACATCACCTTACAGGAATTGAGTCTCAGGGAATCAGCACAAAATGTTGATATTCCAGCCTACTGCTATTGCCATAAGTAATAAAATCCTCCTTCACCTTTGAAACAGAAGTCTCATGTCTTCTACCAGCACCCATAAAATACTGAATAGTTCACTCAGACACTGCACAGTTCTTTCCATTTTTAGCATCATCATCATAATAATAATAATTACAATCATACTACTATAAAATATCTTTAGATGTTGGAACACAGATTTTTAAAAAGTCTTTATATGTTAGAAGTTTTTGGAACATTATTACATAATTTCTGGATATGTATCCTTAAATTTATCTCTATATGTTAGTCTAGGAAAGGACACTTTACAAGTTACTTAGCAATTATTTTGTTGTAGGCTGCTGTAGTCCTGATGCCTTGTATTAAACATCTAGTGACATTTACTGTTAGGCCACTACATGTCATTATAGATTGGGAAACATGACAAAAAAGTTTCACACATAAGATGTAAATAAAACATATTTTTAACAATATATTAAAAAACAACATCCAAAATATTTTCTTGTAAATCCTTCCTGCCTTTAGGTCTCCAAAAATTATTTATAGTACATCACATGCCCTTCACCCAGTGGAGCAAGAGCAGAGTGCAGGCTAAGGTTTATGTCAACTTGAAAAGGCTATTGACTTTGTTGGCCTGTTAGAAGATAAACAGTCAAAAGTAATGCAAAGAAATGACCCTGGCTATTTTATTTTTTTGACTAAAATTTTTAAAATATATATGTAAGCATATTTTCTTCACATATAAATACAGTACCTGAATATTTTCATACTAAGTTTTGGCAAATATTGTTGAAGTTTGAATAATATGCTAGAAACTTCAATCAGATTATACAAATGCAATCTACATAGAGGTCATACGTTCCCTAGAAGCAAGGCATAATTAAACACCTTATGTGGAAACTGTTACAACACTCTGATGTTAAGAAAAGTAATACATCTTATTTGTGGAGCTCTTTATAATTTTCAAAACAGATTTGCACATTTTCATCATTTGCATCTTATAATAACACTGACAAAACCTTATCCAGTGGTTAGAAGACCAAAGAGTCACACAACTAACAAACACTGACATTAGGACAAGCACCCAGAAATTTTGTCTCACTGTCTTTTCAATAGACTATGCCACATTTTATATGTTGATTTATACTTTCAAAGTTATCAGGGTAATTATGTCATTCAAATATGCTCCAATCCTTTGCTTTATATAAGATAAACATAATAGACCTTTGAATCAAGGAAGAAGAGAAAGGAGGAGAAGAAGGAAGACAAAGAAAAGGAGAAGGGGAAGGAGAACAAAGAAGAAGAAAAAGAAGGAGGAGGAGGAGGAAGGGGAAGACAAGGCAAAAGAAGACTGATAACACAACATAAAAACAAGTTATGACACTTTATATCTGGCAAAAGCATTATATTTGTTATAGCTTTTCTCTATTGCCCTGTTAGTTACGATTTTCAATTCACCCTCTCCAATCCCTTAGAATTGACTATTTCATGGCCATATATTTTATTATTCATTGTTTGCACTATGCCTAACCTCCAAGCCAGTTATCCAGCCCCTAGATTTCCTCTTCCCATTCATTTCTCCTCCTGCCAGAGTAACCTTTTCTAATTAATGCTCATGTTACTCTTCTCTAGGTCCAGTCTTTGCTGCTGAAAAACAGAGCTGAATAAAACCTAGGTTCAGGCATGGAGAGAGCTTGATGTGGTTTGCTGTCACTTAAACAGAGGTTTACAACAGTTATACATGCTATAATCACAGTCTGAACAAACTTCTATCCAAACACTGAGAAAGAAATTATGAATTTTAGACTATGAATTAACTATTATTAATTACTAATTATAAGATAAACAAGGTAGACATCACAGTATCAGGAACATTCTTATTGGGTTGCTAAAGAATAAAGGAGTTTGCCAATTAGAAAATAAGAGTGAGTATTGTAGGCATAGGTCCAGCAGCCTGAAGGAACATGGTTGTATTAATCTGTTCTCAGGCTGCTAAAAGACATATCCCAGACTGGGTAATTTATAAAGAATAGAGGTTTGATTGACACACTTCAGCATGGCTGGAGAGGCCTCAGGAAATGTATAGTCATGGCAGAGGCAGAAGCAAAGACATACTTCTTCACATGGCAGCAGAAAGGAGAAGTGCCGAGCAAAGGGGGAAAAGCCCCTTATAAAACCATCAGATCTTGTGAGTACTCACTTACTATCATGAGAAGAGCATGGGGGTAACTGCCCCCATGGTTCAATTACCCCCGACTGTGTCCTTCCCATGACACGTGGCAATTATGGAACTACAATTCAAGATGAGATTTGGGTGGGGACACAGCCAAATGATATTATTCTACTCCTGACCCCTCCCAAATCTCATGTCTTCACATTTCAAAACACATTCATACCTTTCCAACAGTCCCTCAAAGTCTTAACTCATTCCAGCATTAACTCAAAAGTCCAGGTTCAAATCTCTTCTGAGACTAAGCAAGCCCCTTTCACTTATGAGCCTATAAAATCAAAAGCAAGTTATTTACTTCCTAGACACAATGAAGGTACAGGCATTGGGTAAATACACACATTCCAAATGAGAGAAATTGAGCAAAATGAAGGGACTGCAAGCCCCATGCAAGTCCAAATTCCAGCAGGACAGTCATTAAATCTTAAAGTTCCAAAATGATCTCCTTTGACTCCATGTCTCACATCAAGATCACACTGATGCAAGAAGTGGTTTCCCATGGTCTTGGGGAGCTCTGCCCCATGGCTTTTCAGGGTACAGCCCCCTTCTCCTGGCTGCTTTTTAAGCTGGCATTGAGTGTCTGTGGTTTTTTTCAGGTGCATGGTGCAAAGTGTCGGTAGATCGACCATTCTGGGGTCTGGGGGATGGGGATCTTCTTCTCACAGTTCCACTAGAGAGTTCTCTAGTGGGGACTCTGTGTAGGGGTTCCAACCCCATATTTCCCTTCCACACTGCCCTACCAGAGGTTCTCCATGAAGGCTCTGCCACTGCTGCAAACTTCTACCTGGACATCCAGGCATTTCCATACATCCTCTGAAATCTAGGGAGAGGTTTCCAAACCTCAATCCTTGTCTTCTGTGTACCCGCAGGACCAACACCATGTGTAAGCTGCCTAGGCTTGAAGCTTGCACCCCCTAAAGCAATGGCCTGAGCTGTAATTTGGCCCCTTTTAGCCACAACTAGAGCTGAAGCAGATGGGAGGCAGGGCACCAGGTCCAAGGCTGGACAGAGCAGGGGGGCCCTGGTCCCAACACAGGAAACCATTTTTTCTTCCTAGGCCTGTGATGGGAGGGGCTGCTGTGAAGGTATATGACATGCCCTGGAGACATTTGCCCCATTGTCTTGGTGATCAACATTCGGCTCCTCATTACTAATGCAAATTTCTTCAGCCAGCTTGAATTTCTCTTCAGAAAATGAGTTTCTCTTTTCTATTGCATCATCAGGCTGCAAATTTTTCAAAGTTTTATGATCTGCTTCCTCTTGAATGCTTTGCCACTTAGATACCCTCAATTAGATACCCTCAGATAGCCTAAATCATCTCTCTCAAGTTCAAAGTTTCACAGATCTCCAGGGTATGGGCAAAATGCCACCAGTCTCTTTTCTAAAGCATAGCAAGGGTCACCTTTATCCAGTTCCCAACAAGTTCCTCATCTTCATCAGAAGCCACCTCAGCCTGGACTTCATTGTCCATATTACTGTAATATTTTGGTCAAAGCCATTCAAAAAGTCTCTAGGAAGTTTCAAACTTTCTGACATCTTCCTGTCCTCCTATCAACACTTCAAACTGTTCCAGCCTCTGCCTGTTACCTAATTCCAAAGTTGATTCCACATTTTTGGGTATTTTTATAACAGCATCCCCCAACCCCCGTGGTACCAATTTACTGTATTAGTTTCTTCTTGCACTGCTAATAAAGACATACCTGAGACCTGGTAATTTACAAAAGAAAGAGATTTATTTGACTCACAGTTCATCGTGGCTGGGGAGGCCTCAGGAAATTTACAATCAAAGCCTTCCCTTGGAAGGGAAAACAAACACATCCTTCTTCATATGATGGCAACAAGAAGTGCTGAGCAAAGGGGGGAAAGCCCCTTATAAAACCATCAGATCTAGACCTCATGAGAATTTACTCAGTATCATGAGAACAGCACTGGTGTAACTGTTCCAATGATTCAATTACCCCTGACGGGGTCTCTCCCACGACACAGGGGGATTACGGGAACTACAATACAAGATGAGATTTGGGTTGCGACAGAGCCAAACCATATCAATGGTGTATCCAAAGTACATGGATGCAAATGTGTAATAGAATAATAATTACAGCAAACACCTAATAGTGATTACTGACACTGATGTTAGCATTTTACCTGTATCAACTCATTTAATCCATGCAACTATTCTGTTAGGTACATAACATTATCAGCATTTCCAAGATGAGAAAACAGAATCTAAAAGGGTAAATAAATTGTCCAAGGTCACACAGCTAGTAAGTATCAGAGCCAGGATTGGAACACTGGCAACCTGATTCTAGAATCCTGACCTTTAATGGCCAGGCTATAAGGTGACCTGATGGACAGTAGTAAGGATTTTGTATGATGTGTTAAAGATTCAAGGATTTAACCACAAAAGTGAGAATCAGCTTGTTTTAAATAGGGTAATTCTGGCAAGGGTGTTGATAACAGATTTGGGAAGAAGTCTTATTAGATGGCCACAGACAAATAATGATAAGGGCCTGATGGAATTGAGTTTTGCAGGAATGGGGCAGAGGGGACACATTTTATATATATTTAGAAAATAAAACCAGTACCATTTGGGCAACAATGTATATGTAAAATCAACAAAGAAAAGAATCAAAACTAGCTTCCCAGTTCTGAGATGCATGACAATATAAATGTGGCACCCTTTTAAGAATCACGAAAAGGGATTCAGTCAGTTATTTGGGGGAGTATAAATGTTGAGGCACAGTGGACGTTCACATGGAAATTTTCAGTGCTCAGAGATCAGGCACTCTATTTATTATGTAAGTCAGGAAATTTGAAAATTATTTTCATGGATGATATGATTTGGCTCGTGTCCCCACCAAAATCTCATCTCAAATAATAATCCCCATAATTCCCCTGTGTTGAGGGAGAAACCTGGTGCGAGGTTATTGGATCATTAGGGTGGCTTTCCCCATGCTGTTCTCATGATAGTGGGTTCTCAAGACTTCTGATGGTTTGATAAGGGACTCTTCCTCCTTCACTTTTTTTTTTTTTTTGATGGAGTCTCACTCTGTCATGCAGGCTGGAGTGCAGTGGTGTGATCTTGGCTCACTGCAACCACTGCCTCCCAGGTTCAAGCGATTCTACTGCCTCAGCCTCCCAAGTAGCTGGAATTACAGGTGCCCACCACCAGCCCAAATAATTTTTGTATTTTTAGTAGAGATGGGGTTTCACCATGTTGAACAGGCTGGTCTCTAACTCCTATGCACCTGCCTTGTCCTCCCAAAGCACTGGGATTACAGGTGTGAGCCTTGTCCCCAGCCCCTCCTTCACTCTTTTCTCACTCCTGCTGCCTTGTGAAGAAGCTACCTGCTTCCCCTTTGTTTTCTGCCATAATTGTAAGTTTCCTGAGGCCTCCCCAGCCATGAAGAACAGTGAGTCAATTGAACCTCTTTTCTTTATAAATTACTCAATCTTGGGCAGTTTTTTATAGCAGTATAGCAGTGTGTAAATGAACTAATACAATGGGGATATTTTCTTGCTTTAAGGACTTGCACCCTGCCAGTCAAAAACTATGTCTATCCATGTCTTGCCAGTGTGGTGAGACTACAATATGAGGAGAAAGAGCAAAGTCTCTGGAGCCAGACTTTTCTTAAGATGGAAGTTAAGCTGTGTTACTTAGTAGTTTCCTCAAATCTTAGAGTTAATCTGAGAAAAACACAATCTTCAAATCAATAGATCAGGGTTTAAAACCCAGGAACGTCAAATATAGCTGTTACTTAATATTTTTGTGTTTCAGTTTCCTCTACTACAAAATGGAAATGATAATATATACCTGCATTTGTTGATTAAATGAACTAAGACATATTAAAATGTTAGTCCACTTCTGGTATATGTTAATGACTCATACCTATTAGCCAATAATTACAGTCATGGTAATATACAAAATTTGTTGTGAGTATAGTCACTAAATTGCCCTATCACTAACAATAGTGTAGATTAAAATGCAATAAAAATATATGTATGGACATTCCCTCTGTCTGGAGAGTTATCTCCTTCTCTATCACTCAGATCTTACGCAATGTTCCAAGAACAGTTGCAATGAAATATCTACAAGTCCTATTTAGAAGGACAGAAGAGAAAGCCCATCATTCTGTAGCTCCAGAGCAATTTGAGAGCACTTCTGTTACAGTGGAATAACTTATCATTATACATGATCTTAAAAGGATCTTCTAATCTATTTTGAACTGCAAATATGTAAGGGTCATGCCTTATTCATATTTGATTGTCTAACACCACCAGTGTCAGTGCTCAGTAAATGTTAACCTGGATAGGTTCAATTCCTCGGACATAACCAGCTGCTCTAACTTGGTCATACTGAGAAAATTGCTCACAACATATTAAAAACAACAGAAATATTGCAGTAGCTTGATTTAGAACACCAAAGCAGATGTGTAAACAAGTCTCAGAATCTGCTAGCAATGGACATGTGAGGGATATTTATTTTTTTTTAATTCACGCATTTTCCTAGAGAAAAATTAAGGCATCCCTTTGTTTATATCCATGTGAGAGAAACATATGCCTTTTGTTTTGCTCAATTGTCAACATATTGATCTTTTTCAAGTCTGCATTTATTATTAAACCAGCCCAAGGAAATAACAGGTAAATGCCAGCTTTTCAGGTATAAACACTTAGAAAATCTAGAATGTTAATTAGCTGTTATCTTGGCGGTTCATGTCATACATCTATAGAAAACAAAAAGCTGATATGCATTATATTTTAGATACTTATTAAAAGCTTGTATGTGTAAAAGAGTACTTATTGAACTAATTATTTAAGGAAATAAATTAAATGTATGATTTTGTTATGCAGTCATCCAGTATCTATGTTTGATAATATTTTTCTTTTTGTTTCCTTTTATTAAAAAATCAACTATAAATAAAAGTTAGCATTACAATCCCTTTAGGTGACCAGCCTTGGCTCTATTTCTTCTTCCTTAACAGAAACGTTCATTAAAATTTTTAATTTACACACATATCAGTAAACACAAACACATACATATTCAATAAATATTAGTTCTTATTATAATTTATGCTTAATTTCATAAACATAGCATTCATCAATTTTGATTTTTTAAATTTAACATTGGTTTTGGTCTACTAGAAGAAAAGATCTATGTTCTTTTTAACTGACATATAATATTCTCTAACATGAATCTGTTGCATTTTGTTTACCCATACTCACAGATGTTTAGGACTTTTTTTATTTTTTTTAATTAGTTCAGAGACAATGCTGCAATCAGCATCCCTTTATTGGTTTCCTTCAGCAAATATGTAAGAGTTCCCCTCAACTATCTATGAAAAAGAGAAATTACCAGGACACAGGAAATGTGTATTTTCAAATGGATAGGGCCAAATTTCTCTTCAAAGTAGCTCTAATTAGACTACCTTTAGCCATGAATAAGAGTTTCTGTGTTCCCACATATTGCCATTATATGCTATTGTCAGACTTAACAAGTTTGGCAATCTGAGGATATTATCAATGGTATTTTACTGTTGTTTTAATTTTAACTGCCCTGTTTATTCTTAAGGGTGGGTATGTTTTTATATGTTTACCGGCCTCTTGGATTTTCCTTCTGTGAATTGGCTGCACATTATGCTTTTTTTCAATTGTGTAGTAATGATGATGGTTCTGGTGGTAAAACACTAATTTTCTTCCACGCAACAGCTGCCCACAATTGTCCTAGGAGATTTGGCTTTGCAGTCAAAAAAAAAAAAGGAAAAGTAAAGAAAAAAGTATGTAGTAACAGCAATTTCTAAGCTATGCTTTATATGACTTTTCCATTGTTAGAATCAATATACACATAAACTATAGAAGACTTGCCTACAATTACAGAATGGAATAATGAAAATATACATGCAGATGAAAGAAAATAAAAGTCCTAAGGCTGGGAGGTTCAAGTAGATACAGGTGAGCTACTGTCCTCATCTGACATAGTGAAGATTCCTGACATACCATGTATTGTTAATGGACTAGAACTGTAGGTTTAAGCACACTATTTGAATTTGCAGAGTTAAACAGTAGAGGAAGTGAATATAATTTGATTTGGTGTGTAACAGGAGAGTGAGAGAGCATATGTGGGAAATCGTTTTCCATTATAATAGAAATTCAGTAGAAAAACATCAAAAAGTAATAATTAAAATAGCATACACATATTTTTGTGAGATATGGAATGGAGATGTGGTAGGCTGAAATAGAGACCTATTTTTTTCATTCTATATATTGTTGGATATCTTACACATATGCGTATATTACTTTTTTTAAGTGCAGCATGAAAGAAAATACAGAAGAGAACAGAGTTGTCACATATCAGCAAATTGAATGGATAAAGTTATTATTTGTTTCATGATCAAGTAGGATATATTGCAACAATGGAAGTTGGTTTATATATTAAAATTAAGGTAACTTAACATATTGAATAAACAATCAAGAAAACCATATGATAAACACAATACCCTCAGCAAAAGCTTTTGGCAAATTTTAACACCTATTTTTGACGAAAAGCTTTCAGCAAACTGGAAACAAAAGAAATTTCTCAGCCTGACAAAGAATAACTGCAAAAACACTATCAACATTTAAAAAAGAAACTTTTTTTTAGTGTAGTTTCATGTTCATAACAAAATTGAGCAGAAGGTACAGAGGTTTCCTATATATTCCTGGCCCTCACATATGCGCAGTCTTCTCCACTATCAACAATCCCAACCAAAGTGGTACATTTGTTATAATTGAACTTACGTATTATTCTTAACCAGAGCCTACACTTTACATTAGGGTTTATACTTTGTATTGTACATTCTGTGGGTTTGGACAAATCTATAATGATACACATTCATCATTACAGCATCATGAAGAATAATTTTACTGCTCTAAAATTCCTCTGTTCTCCATCTATTGAATCCTCCCTCCCCTTTGATGTCTGTCAATCTCTGATCCTTTTACTGTCTCTGTAGTTTTCCTTTTTTCAAATATACAGTTGGAATAATACTGTGTGTAGTCTTTTCAGATTGACTTCTTTCACTTTGTAATACACATTTAAGTTTCCTCCACATTTTTTCAAGGCCTGATAGATTATTTCTGTTTAGAACTGAATAATATTCCATTGTCTGGATGCACCATAGTCTATTTATCCATTCACTTACTGAAGGACATTTTAGATGCTTTCAAATTACGTCAATTAGCAATAAATCTGTGATAAATAACCATGTGCAGGCTTTTGTGTGGTTATGTTTTCAATTCATTCCCATAAATACCAAGGAGCACAATTGCTGGATGCTATAGTAAGAGTATATTTAGTCTTACAGGAAACTGCCAAACTGTCTTCCACAGTGGATGCATCATTTTACATTCACATCATTAATAAATGAGAGTTTCTATTGCTCTACCTCCTTGCCAGAATTTGGTATTGTCAGTATTTTAAGTTTTAATCATCTTAATATGTGTGTAGTGGTATCATTGCTTTATTAATTTGCAATTTTCTACTGACATATGATATTCAGAATTTTTTATATTTTTATTTGCCATTTATATATTTTTTGTGAGCTGTCTCTTCAGGTCTTTGACCACTTTGATGCTAGGGTATTTCTTTCCCTGCTGTTGAATTTTGAGTTATTTTTATGTTCTGAATAACACTCCCTTAACAGACATGCATTTTGCAACTATTTTCCCATAGTCTGTGGCTTGTTTTTTCATTCTCTTGACAATGTCCTTCACAGAACAGAAATTTTTTTTTTTTTAATTTTAATGAAGTCCAACTTACCAACGTTTTTCTTTTATGTATTGTCTTTGGTGTTGTAGTTAACAGATATCATCACACCCAAGATTAGAGTTTCTCCTGTGTTGTTTTCTGGGAGTTTCATAGTTTTGCATTTCACATTTGGGTCTATGATTCATTTCGAGTTAATTTTTGTGAAGGGTGTAAGTTCTGTGTTTAAATTCATGGTGTTACATGTGGTTGCCTAGTTGTTCCAGTGGCATTGGTTGAGAAGACTATCTTTGCTTCATTGTATTGTCCTTGCTTCTTTGTCAATCTGTTTAATGTATTTAGGTGGGTCTATTTTGGGGCTCTCTATTCAGTTCCAATGATCTATTTACCTATTATTTCACCAAAACCATACTGCCTTGACTACTGAAGCTGTATAGTACATCTTGAAGTTAGGTAGGTAAAGTTAATCTTAATTTAAAAAAATGTCAAAACTAGCATCAGAGACCAGTCATGAGTCTTTCCTTTGTTGCATTTTGGCTAAGCAAGTGGTCACCTTCTTATAATGGCCAAATATTATTATATTGCTCATACAAAATTATAAGATGGCCCTACATAGGTCTTGGTGAATGAAATATATGGATACTTCTGAGAAAGTGTCTGGTTTGGATGTGTATTAAACTATAAAGAGTGTTTGGAAAGGATTACATTGAATGAGTCATTTTGGGAAGTGAGACCAGGAAGTGAGCCCAGGAAGTGAGTTGCTCTCTAACCTTTGCTATGTGACTTTTATGGATCCAACAACAATGCCTGATTTGCAGAAAACTGGAATTCTAGGGCAGGAACTTTCATATACTAAACACAGTGAACATTTTGAACTTGCTGACATTACTTTCCTGAGCTTCATTTCTCCTGTTCCTATTTGCTTTTAAAAAATAAAAAGAATAATCTTTGTGGCGATTAAGTGAGGTATCGTAAGAGAAAAGTGTTCCACAAACAATAAAATCTTATACGCACAGACAGTGACTAAGTAAATTCTCCTGAATTCTTCTAAATGATCAAAATCATTAAAGTCAATTTTCATATCCCAGTCCTCTTGAATGAACATATTCTTGGAAATAAATAAGTATAATTTAGTAGCCCATGTGATATTTCAACCAAGGATTATGAAGTAAGTGTTGATAAGGTTTGGTTCTCTGTTCCCACTCAAATCTCATCTTGAATTGTATCCCCATATCCTGAGGGAGGGACCTGGTCTGAGGTGATTGGGTCACAGTGGCAGATTTCCCCTTGCTGTTCCTATGATAGAGAGTGAATTCTCATGAGATCTGGTTGTTTGATATGTGTCTGGTGCTTCCCACTTCTCTCTCTCTCTCCCTCTCTCTCACCACCATGTAAGACATGCCTTGCTTCCCCTTCCACCATAATTATGTTTCCTAAACCCACCTCCCCCCACCATGCAGAACTGTGAGTCAATTAAACCCTCTTTCCTTTATAAATTACCGAGTCTCAGATATTTCTTTATAGCAGTGTGAATATGAATGAATGCAAAGAATTGGTACTGAAAGTTGGGTGCTGCTATAAAGATAACCTGAAAATGTGGAAGTGACTTGGGAACTGGGTAACAGACAGAGGTTGGAACTGTTTGGAGGCTCAGAAGATGACAGGAAGATGTGGGAATGTATGGAACTTCCTAGACACTTTTGAATGGTTTTTACCAAAATGCTGATAGTGATATGGACAATTAAGTCCAGGCTGAGGTGGTCTCTGATGGAGATGAGGAACTTATTGGGAATTAGAGCAAAAAGAGATTGGTGGCATTTTGTCCCTGCCCTAGAGAGCTGTAGAACTTTGAAATTGAGAGAGATGATTTAGGGTATCTGGCAGAAGAAATTTCTAAGCAGCAAAGCATTCAAGATGTGACTTTTACTGAAAGTGTACCATAATATGCATTCACAAAGAGATGATTTAGAATTGGAAAGTATGTTTAAAAGGGAAGCAGAGCATGAAAGTTTGGAAAATTTGCAGCCTGACCATGAGGTAGAAAATAAAAATCCATTTTCTGGGGAGAAATTCAAGCTGGTTGCAGAAATTTTCATAAGTTATGAGGAGCTGAATGTTAATAGCCAAGACAATGGGGAAAATGTCTCCAGGGCATGCCAGAGGTGTTCACAGCAGTCCCTTGCATCACAGGCCCAGAGGCCTAGGAGAGAAAATTGGCTTCATGGGCTGGGCCCAGAGCCCCACTGCTCTGTACAGCACTGAGACTTGGTGCCCTATGTCCCAGCCACTCCAGCTCTAGCTGTGGCTAAAAGGGGCCAAGGTACAGCTCAGGCTACTGCTTCATAAGGTGCAAGCCCCAATTTTTGGTAGCTTCCATATGGTGTTGGGCCTGTAGGTACACAGAAGACAAGAGTTGAACTTTAAGAGCCTCTGCCCAGATTTCAGAGGATGGATGGAAATGCCTGGATGTCCAGCCATAAGTCTGTTGCAGGGGTGGAGCCCTCATGGAGAACCTCTACTAGGGCAGCATGGAAGGGAAATGTGGAGCTAGAGCCCCTACACAGAGTTTCCACTGGGGCACTGCCTAGTGGAGCTGTGAGAAGAGGGCCACCATACTCCAGACCCAAGAAAAGTAGATCCACCAACAGCTTGCACTGTGTGCCCGGAGAAGCCACAGACACTCATTGCTAGCCTATGAAAGCAGCTGCAGGGGCTGTACCCTGCAGAGCCACAGTGGGGGGAGCTGCTGAAGGCTTTGGGAGCCCACCCCTTGCATCAACATGCCCTAGATGTGAGACATAGAATTAATGGAGATTTGGGAGCTTTAAGATTTAATGACTCTCCTGCCAGGTTTTAGACATGCATGGGCCCTGTGGCCCCTTTGTTTTGGCCAATTACTTCCATTTGGAATGGTAAAATTTGCCCAATAAATGTACCCCCATTGTATCTTGGAAGGAACTAACTTGCCTTTGATTTTATAGGCTCATAGGCATAACGGACTTGCCTTGTCTCAGATGAGACTTTGGACTTGGCTTTTGAGTCAATGCTGGAATAAGTTAAGACTTTTGGGGAATGTTAGGAAAGCATGATTGATTTTGAAATGTGAAAAGGACATGAGATTTGGGAAGCACCATGGGCCCAATAACATGGTTTTGCTCTGTGTATCCACCCAAATCTCATTTCTAATTGTAATCCCCAGGTGAGTGAGAGACTTGTTAGGAGGTGATTAGATCTTTGGGGTGGATTTTCCTCTTACTGTTCTCCTGATAGTAAGTGGGTTCTCATGAGATCTGGTTGTTTGTTAAGTGTCTAGTGCTGCCCCTTCTCTCTCTCTCTCTCTCTCTCTCTCTGTCTGTCTCCCCTGCTGCCATGTAAGATGTGCCTTGCTTCCCTTTCTGCCATGATTGTAAGTTTCCTGAGGCCACCCTAGCCACACAGATCTGGGAGTCAATTAAACCCTCTTTCCTTTATAAATTACATAGTCTCTGGTATTCCTTTATAACAGTGTGAAAACGGATGAATACAGTTGTTTTTGGCATTGCCTCTATTATATAACAGGCCTTCACCACAATTAGTTTCTAGAGATAAAGCTCACATTTACTGTGAAAACATAAGATGGAGTTGAAGTGGAAATAGAATAAGGGAAGGTGAATTAGCAGCATTATTCCCAGCATTTTTTGCTGTTTCTATTAAAGGCTTTTCTATATACACAAGTTGATTTTTAAGTGAAAATAAACTCTTTTCCTTATCATTTAAAGCTATAATTTCCTGAATGCTTCTGGTTTGTTTGGAAATGTCTGACCTGTGGCCCCAGCTGACTTGAGACTGTTCACATCCAGTCAGCAGACCACCCAACCAGTAGTTAACAGTCCTTGCCAGGGTATTAATATGGTCTCTACTTGTTCTTGGTTGTGAATTTAGTTTGCTCAAACACATGTGGATTGTCACCAGGTCAGCCTGTCCATCTGCTCTGTGGCCCAAAACAAAACTTCCAAAGAAGCCAGACCAGATCACAGGCTAGATCCAAGGTTCTTGAACATATACTCTCATAGCCCTTGGAGATTACATCTAAATTCCCCACACAACAAGGAAAAAAATGTATTTTAAAACAGCTCTCACTATGCAGTCTAAAATTGCGGGTCATTCTCAAGTGGACTTCAAGATTTCAGAATATATTTAACAGTTTTATATATATATATAATTATATATACTATATTATATAATTATATATAATATATAAATATTATATATTTATATAAATAAAATTATTATATAATTATATATAATATATAATACAAATTATATATTTATATATATTATATATAATTATATTTTATATATATTATATATATTTTATATATAATTATATATTTTATATATATTTATATATGTTATATATAATTATATATTTATATATATTATATGTTATATATAATTATATATTTATAGATATTATATTTTATATATAATTATATATATATATAATTATATATTTCTCAATTGGTGAAATAAACCTTTAGAAGTTTGCTAATTGAGCCTTTTTTGTCTTACAAACAATCTTCATTGAGATACTTTTATGTCTTTTACGTATGCTTCCAAATTTACTCTGACACCAATTCCCTGTGATTTGATTCACTAGCAAGGCTACTTTGTCAGAAAATTAGGAGACTGGGTTTTACCTCCATTTATGCCTAAATTAGCTGTGAACCCATTCAGGTCACTCACAGACTACATTTCTTATTATCCAAATAAAGGATAATTGCTGAGTTGGTACATTAACTCTATGAAATGATTTTCTGTTATTTAATTTGATAATTATAAACACAATATAGCACCTTCAAAATACGGTTATAACATAGCTCAAGGATTTTACATAGTAAGTGGCTAAAAGCAAAATGTAAAATTAGTTATGCTTTAATTTCAAATGCACAAAACTCTCTTTGCCCCTTGTTAATGAAACTTTTTACATGCATGTTAAGAGTTACGTATCAGTACATTTCAGCCAGATTCTGGAACTAGAGTGGACAGACTAGGTAAGCAAGGGTAACCCTTTGAAAATTGGTAGTGTTTTCCATGGCAGAAGCAAGAGTCAGAGATCTTAACCTGAAAGTACTACAAGAGCTTATCTATAAATGTTTAAAATAAGTAATAAAGATGAGCAATGATTATTAATATTTACAGCAAAAATGAGAAGATGTTATTTCAGTGCATAATTTTCAGGGAAAAAACCCCATTGGGCTGATTTACTTATCAGTTTACATCTTTGCAAATCGAATTAGACTGATTACATGACAAATCTGATGATTGATGGGCCAAAATGGATTATTTCATCCATCATTTCTCTCCCTGTAAATAACACTCTAAAACATATAGACACAAAGTTAATCACACTCGATATGGAAGGCAATTTGTATTCAGATATGCCTGAGTACACCACAAACAATTTATCTTTCCTTCAGTAGCATGGATCAAGCTGAAGCCCGATATCACAACCTTGAAGGTATAAAAATAATCATTCAGATACTCACTAGGATGGGGAAAATTCCCAGAAGCATTTTACTGAACTTCTCTCGGTATAAAATTTGTTTTCACCACCCATACCTGAGTTACCTTGGTCCAGGCTATTGCTTAAATTATTGCAACAGGCCCTAGTTGTCTCCCTGCTTCCACTCTTGATCTTCTCTCATCCTCACAGAGCTGTCAAGAGTAATCTTACACCAATGGACTCCAGTTATATCAGCTTGTATAAATTGACTCTCCTACTAAGCACAATTTAAAACACCAGACTAACGTATTTGCTAATTGCCACAAAACCTTTGAAGAGCTGAAAAGATAGCATAAAAACTGCCAGGCCAAATTTTGGAGAAATGTTTAAACCCAGGTAGATAACCAGATTACTGGAGCAGCAAAGATATTTAAATAGGTTTACAAATGCCACACATTTGAACTTAAGGTTGTGATTTACTGAGGTGATGAAGACAGAATTTGATGATTTACTGGGGTGATGAAGACAAAATTTCAGTTGCATTGAGGGTCCAGTGGAGATAACCACACAGCTACTCTTCAAACGTTAAGCTGAGACCAGGGCCGGTAAGTACAACTGCACATTGTAAAACAATGTGGGGGGAATTGGGATGGCAAGGGGAGCTGGGTAGGCATTCTGTTACATTACAGTGTAATTTGTGACTGCTGAAATTATGCAGTATATAAAATGTAAAAGCCATAAGAAACAGCTTTATTTGGATCCCGTAGGTTTCATCCTCAGAATAAAGGCAAACCTCAATAAAACAATGCTAATTTAAGCCCAGTATAATATAGAGCAGCTTGCTATAATGCTGATTAAAGCAAAGAACAAAAAGGGGAAATAGAAAAATTATCCTTCCTGAGAAGTTCCATCCACAGACCAGCCTTTATGTGCATTGCACGGGTGGTGCATGTATGTCATCTGGGTGGGTCAGGAAACATCAAGTCGTGGCTTTGGTTTAAAGCGGTCATCTAACGGTAGTGTTCCCAGGCACCTGACAGAAGCAAACACAGAGATCCAGAGGAGGACAAATTTACCCCAGGCTTCATGAAAATTCAAAAATGATTATTTCAAGAGCAATGACCAGCATTTTCTAAAGATAGCCAGGTACATGGAGATTAAGGAGAATGACTGTATTAAACAAATGGTATAGTTTTTGTTTTCTCTGCTGATGTGTAAGGTATTTCTAGCAGATTTCAAATCACCATAAATTCTTTCATTCCGATTCTAGGCTCTTCTCTCCATTTCTATTTTTTACTTTGAGAATACTACCCTGCCTTGAAAAAGATAGCTTTAATCATCTTTTTGCTTGATAATGTAAATCCGCTTTTCCTGTACTCTCTTCTTTCTTCTAGAATTATCATAGCTAATTTTGAACTTTCATTTTTAATATAATATTTAGACACATGATAAATTTGATGTTAAAGTATAATTTGGAAAAATTTCCAAGAATTAATAAAGAGAGAATGGCATGTTTATGATATTGAGCATTTCAACAATATTCTGTGTCACTTCCTTTCAAGGTTAAATTCCTACAAGTGTATGTTTTGGCCTGTTCAGAGGCTGTGCCCATGGTCAGGCCACATGGATCGTAGCCCCATTTGATTCCACTACTTGTGAATGGGCTGAAGTTTCTCAAGAATTTGTTGTAGAAAAAGCAAAAAGAGATGCTTCCAGAAATATTTCTCTTTTCTTTCCCCAAATATCCTCCAAAGCTATTCTTTTGTCACAATCTTTTAATTGTGAATTATGACAATGAAATTGATATAGTTTCCCAATGCTACTATTACTATTTATCAAATTCTTAGGATAGTACAAACATAATATAAAATGTTTCAAATGCATTTTCTCATTCAATGCTCATGAAAACATTATTAAATAGGGCAGATGGTCGGCCATACACACAGAGACAGACATACTGGTTGTTAAAATACTGAATTATTTCCATGACAGAGAGTAAATAGCCACTTCCCCATTTCCCTGGTGGCGTCCTGTTCAGCACCTCAGCTGTGCTTTTTTCTTAGCTTTCTTCACAGCTCCTTGAAATCCAGCAAATAACAGGGACCATTTGTCCCAGTTGGGTGCACTAATTAACTATACCAGTGCTGGAACCAGCATCCTTTAAAAGGAGGGGTCAGTGCCTCTGGTGTACCAGTTATTGATATTTTAAATATAATTCTTAGAAATGAGTATTTCCTGAATTTTACAAATGAGAAAATTGATCCTTAGAAATCTAAAATATAAAGCATGCTTATATCACACAGCTTTGCATCTTATAGAATTAAATATGGTTCTGTAGAAAATGCTTTTAATGAGATGCCACAGACAATTAGATTAAAATGTCTTGTGAAACTCCTCTCATTGAGAGAGATCTTAGACCTCTGGTTTTAGAATTTTGAGCATTTATTTATTGAGCCCTCTATTTTTTATTGAGTTTAGGTACAACTATAAAAATGTAATTCACAGTCAAATTATTTATAAATGTTAGCAGCTTTCAGATCCACCTGTTTACTGATGCCCTTTGACTCTATAAATAATTTTGTTCAACTTAGAAAACACAGGATTCATCAGCTATGTGTCAAAATTTCTTTATGTTGTTATAATTTGTTCCCTAAATGAAATCTATCACGTTTAAATTCAAAGTTGGAAACCTGGAGATGAAGAAACAAACATTGCCATGTATGAACACCAACGCCCTACAGTAAAAAATGTTTATTAAACAAAAATAACTGAAAAGATCATAACATCTAAATGTATTTGAAACAATTATTTCTGATGATATTTTACATTTTTCAGTGAATACTTAATGAATTTATTTAATAATCCAATAAACAAATTGATTATAATTTATATTGGCTATAGCAACATAAACTAAATGTGCAATAATAGAAACATTATTTTACAAATAATGACATATACCATATTGAATATTTTGCAGTTATTTTAAATTATGATTGTAGAAACTAAGTAATAGTAGAATCATTATAATACTAAGTGTAAAAATTTGAATATAGAAATGTAAATACTTTCTTATTTTTAAACGATGTTTTCCTTCTGTCATCACATATTCAATGTGTTTATGACACAACTACAGCCAAATTATGATTAAATTCTACCAACATTCAATTTCTCTAGTACTATGATTTTTTGCCCTCTGTAAGTCATTTTGTTTCAATTTATGTAAAAAATTATTGTGTGATATTTGAAAGCAGCAGTTAGCCATGATTCTTACCATATATAAGGATAGTTGGTCTGCAGTGACAGTAAAGAAAACCCTATAAAGAGAACAACTGAAACTAGAAACAGCATATTTTGTAGCCATTGTAGCCTCCGCTCAAATCTGGGCAACAGAGTGGGACCTTGTCTCAATAAAAATATGTATATTTTTAACAAGACACTGTATTTGTTTTCATGCTGCTGATAAAGACATATTTGAGACTGAGTAATTTATAAAGAAAAAGAGGTTTAATGCACTCACAACTCCACGTGGCTGGGGAGGCCTCACAATCATGGTGGAAGGTGCCGTCTTTCATGGTGGCAGGCAAGATAGAATTAGAATGAATTGAAAGGGGTTTTCCCTTATAAAACCATCAGATCTTGTGAGACTTCTTCACTACCACAAGAACAATATGGGGGTAACTGCCTCATGATTCAATTATCTCCCACCGGGTCCCTCCCACAACACTTAGGAATTATGGAAGCTACAATTCAAGATGAGATTTGGGTGGGGACACAACCAAACCATATCAGACACCAATGTGTTTGCTCTGAAAAACTGGAAGAATGGAGTTTTTCCTAAATGAGATGGAAAGACTATAGAAGGAAGCTGGTTTGGAAGAAAATATCAGTAGTGTTGTTCAATATATCTTAGTTTTAAGATGTCACAAACATACAAACTTGTCTTTATTTGCACTCATATGTGTATCTTTCTCTCTTGTGATAAAAAAAGAGATGATTCAATGCTAACAGTTCAGTTCTATTGTAGATTTCATCCCTATTTTCAAGAGTCATCCATCTTTTGATTTATACATCTTCAGGTTATCCCAAGCTCTACTTGTTCTTTGTTTTTCTCTCTTATTTTTTCAGACACCTTGGAAAGCCTTCCTTCTTTTCCCTGTTTCTAGACTCAGTGTCCCTCAGGATCTGTTTTAGGCCTTTTGCTCTCAGACCCCACGTATTCTTCTCAAGGAGTATCACCAACTTCAGAGTCCATGTCACCAGCTCAACCCTGGGCCTGAAGTTCCAATCATGTCCACTTGGGCTTCTCATTCTCACAGGGGCACATCAAAGTACATTCTTCAAAACTGAAAATCCCATTCCCCTCAGTGCTCTGCCTTAATCAAATAAACTTCTCTGAATTATCAACTTTAGTAAAAGATACCATTCTATCTAGACCTGAAACTTCTTCTTACCTCCTGCATCTATATCCTTAACCAATTCAACTTCATGACTTAAAGAGAAAATAGAAAGGAGTGGAAACAGATAATAATGTGCTCATTCTTTTCAGGTGGAAGCTGCAACTATGCCACAAAATAAAGAATTGAATTATTCTTTTTCTATTATTAAAATAGAATAGAGGTAGATTATATCATATCTTCTAAGTTTCTTTCTTTCTTTTTGATGATTGGTTGTTTCATCTGAAGATATGTTATATCAACTTCATGTCAGGCACCATGAATCACTCTATCAAATTACATTCATGGGCTTCAAATCACAGCTGGAATTATATCCTATGTATGAATAGATGTGAAGTTTCAGGGAGAATAGGAAAGTAAAATCATTTAAGTACTTCCTACATGTGCCCTCTCATTTGCATCTCACATCAGTTATTTGAAATGAGAACTAGCATTTCTTCTTTATGCATAAGGGAATTGAGACACAGAATTGTTAAGCAAATTGCTCCACATCACACATTTAGAAAGTTATGGACTTAGGTTAATACACCATTTCTTTAAAATCTTTTTTTCTTTAAAATCTTTTATTTCTACTATAACAAAATGCTATGTATATTTTCTTATTCATGACTCTTGACACTATTCTGCTGAAATTAATAGTAAGCATATTAATTTGAGGTTATATTTTATCGTATAAATTTTTGAAGTAGAAAGTAACAAAGGAAATTAGCAGCTGGTGAGCATTAGGTACTACACTATGTGCTTCACATAAGTATTTTATTAATTCATTCACCATAATAATTGTGTTACTAGCATCACATTTTACAAAGTAGATAATAGTCCCAGGGAATATATGTGAGGAATCCTTCTTTACAAAATGTTAGAAACAAAACTCAAATAATTTAAGTAAACATAACGTTTTATGGCTTATTTAATTAAATAAGAAGTAGATGACTTAAGAAGGAAAAGAAATGAATAATGTAAAGGACATATACATAGCTAGGCTTGAGAAACAATTGGATCCACCCAAACTAATTCACTGACTCTCTCTCTGTATTGACTCTCTCTCTCTAATATCTCTGTCTATTGTTGTACTTAGTATTCATTTTTTTACACAACACAGTTGTATTATTTAAGCTTCTCCAGAAAGACAGAACCAATAAGATAAATATAGACATATAGGTATGTGGATATATGAGAGATAAATTGATATGATAATTGATTTATTTAGTTATGAACCCTGAGAAATCCCATAAAAGACTGCCTACAAGCTTGAGAACCTGGGATGCTGGTAGTGTCCCAGTCCAAGCCATTAGTGGCTCAGTTCAAGTCCCAAAGCCCCTGAACCATAGAAAAAAAATGGTATAATTCTCAGACCACAAGCCTGAGAACCCAAGGGACCATTGGTGTAAGTTTTGAAATCTAAAGGTGAGAAAGCCTGAAGTTCTGTTGACTAAGGATAGGAAAAGAGTGTTCCAGCTTCAGAAGAGAGAGAGAAAAACACCTTTTATTTCCTTGCTTTTTTTGTTTCATTCCAGACCCCAGTTGATTAGATAATGCCCAGCCACAATGAGGGCAGATCTTCCTTGCTCAGTCCACGATTCATACACCAATCTCCTCTGAAGACAACCTCACAGACACAGCCAGAAGTAATGCTTTATGAGTTCTCCAGGTATTCTTTAATCCAGTCAAGTTGACAACTAAAATTAACAGGAGTCAACAAAGAAATAGGAAGTTATAGAATCCAGGAAATGAGGCATTTGATATAAGAAAAATGCTGAAATAGGGAAGGACAACATGGCCAACTGATGCAGCCAGGTGGAACAGCTCCTACCGAGGTGCTGAGACAACTGGCATGCTCTTAACAGATCTTTAGAAGGAAAACACTGAGAATGGTTGGAGGGAGGACACAGAATCTGGACTGAAGGCAAAGAAATCTGGGAACCCTGTATGGGCCTACTGCATACTGGACTCATTCCTGGCTCTGGGAGAACAGGTGAGTTGAACTAATGAGTAATAACTGACTCTCACCACGGACCTCCAGAACCCCAGCAGGAGGATGCCCCTTGACCACCATGAACACCCAAATTGGCAGAGAGAGCTGCTTAGAGAAGTGGTAGGGGCAGCAAGCCAGCTGATTTGGACCCCAGAGGGTTTGGTGTGGGAGTGTCTGTAGCA
This sequence comes from Hylobates moloch, assembly GCF_009828535.3. NCBI lineage: Eukaryota > Metazoa > Chordata > Mammalia > Primates > Hylobatidae > Hylobates > Hylobates moloch. Next base: position 73,147,564 of record NW_026652292.1, on the reverse strand, counting down.
GAGCATGCCTAGGGACAGCCATCCTCTTAGGCTTCACTCACTCCCATTGGAGATTTTATCTTTAGGGCAACTGTCAGACCCGATCTCTGCAGGGCAGTCTTGCCCATCAGACAGGGCTAGGTTGACCTGAGCAGACCGTGGTCTGCTGGCCTCTCCTGGGGCCCCAGCCTGGCCACACCTGTTTGCAGGGAAGTCTTGGGTGCCCTAGGGACCTGCACCATAGCTTACGCTAGTGGATTGTGCCTAACCAGGACCATGTGGCCCCTATGGCCATACACCAGCCCATCCACTTGCTACCCATATTGCAGCTTCTCTCAGGCCCACAGAAACTACCCAACTCACTCTTGCTGATGTGTGTCTGCATGGGTGAGTTTTGCCTTTCTTGCCCCACCAGCATGCAGGAGTGCAGTCTGCCTTCCCTCCCGCTACCAACCACCATTTCAGACAGAGCCTTGGCAGGCACAGAGCCATCCAGCCCTGCCTGCAACAGTGCCCAGCCCTTGTCCTATCACTACAGAGAACAGCAGATCCTCCCCTACCCTGAGCAATCACTCTTGCTTGTGGTACACACAGAAGGCACATAGTCCTCTGCCCAAAAGTTCCCCACTACAAGCCAACACTACCTCCAGCATGACTGTACAGACAATCCTCAGCAGCTAGGCCCGTTCCCTGCCAAGCTGCATTGCCTCCACCACCATGGTGAATGCCCCCAGGGAGTCAGGCACCCAGGCCCCACCAGCACTCTGCCACAGCTGCTACACCTTGGCCATCCCACTGCAGTGGACTCTTAGCCTTGAAGGACAGAGAACAAAATTGGGGCCCAATACAAGTCCCCTAGAGTTAGAGCACACAGTCCAGGAGTTGGGAGCTTTGTGTTTGCCCTGTAAAATCTTCCAGAAATGAAGCCATTTAGCTGAATCTACTGTACATCAAAATCAAACCCTCGGGTCATCAAATAGGATAGAAGAAAAAAAAAAAAACAAAGATCAACAACATCAAAGATTGAAGGTAGATAAGCCCACGAAGATGAGAAAGAATCAGTGCAAGAAACCTGAAAACTCAAAAAAACGGTGTGCCTTCTTTCCTCCAAATATCCATTTTACCTGTTCAGCAAGGGTTCTGAACAGGGCTGAGATGGCTAAAATGACAGAAATAGGATTCAGAATATGGATAGAAACAAAGATCATTGAGCTAGAGGACTATGTTGAAATCCAATCTAAGGAAGCTAATAATCATGATAAAACAATGCAAGAGCTGACAGACAAAATAGCCAGTATAGAAAATAACATAACTGATCTGACAGAGCTGAAAAACACACTCACAGAATGTAATAATGCAATCACAAGTATTAATAGCAGAATAGACAAGCAGAAAAAAGAATCTCAGAGCTTAAAGACTAACTTTCTGAAATAAGACAGACAATAATACAGAAAAAACAATGAAAAAAATGAACAAAAGTTCCAAGAAATATTTGATTATGTAAAGAGAACAAATCTACAACTCATTTGTGTCACTGAAAGAGATAGGAAGAATGGAACTAACTTGGAAAACATATTTCAGGATATCATCCATGAGAACTTCCTGAACTTGCCTAGAGAGGCCAACAGTCAAACTTAGGAAATGCAGAAAACCTAGTAAGTTACTTCACACGGAGATCATCCTGAAGACCCACAGTTATCAGATTTTCCAAGGTCAAAAAAAAAAAAAAATTGGTAAAGGTAGCTGGAGAGATAGGTCAGGTCACCTACAAAGGAAAATGCAACAGACTAAAAGTGGACCTGTCAGAAGAAACTCCACATGGCAGAAAAGATTGGGGGCCAATATTCAACATTCTTAAAGAAAAAAATTTCAACCCAGAATTCCATATTTGGCCAAACTAAGCATTATAAGTGAAGGAGAAATAAGATCCTTTTCAGAAAAGCAAATGCTGAGGGAATTTGTTACCACCAGACCTGCCTTACAAGATATCCTGAAAGAAGCACTAAATAGAGAAAGCAAAGATTTTTACCAGCCACTACAAAAACACTCTGCAGTACACAGACCTAGTAACGCTATAAAGCAACCAAATAAAAAATCTGCAAAATAACCAGTCAACATCATGATGGCAGGATCTAATCCACATATATCAATACTAACCTTGAATGTAAATGGGCTAAATGCTTCAATTAAAAGACACAGTGGCAAGCTGGATAAAGAACCAAGACCCATTTGTATGCTGCCTTCAAGAGATCCATCTTACATGCAGTGATGCACATAGACTGAAAATATAAGGATGAAGAAAAATCTATCAAGCAAATGGAAAACAGAAAAAAGCGGGAGTTGCTATAGTAGTTCCAGGTAAAACAGGCTTTAAACCAGTAAAAACCATAAAAGACAAAGAAGGGCATTACAAAATGGTAACATGCGCAATTCAACGAGAAGATATAACTATACTAAACATATATGTACCCAACACAGGAGGACCTGGATTCATAAAGCAAGTTCTTAGGGACCTTCAAAGAGACTTAGACTCCAACACAATAATAGTGGGAGACTTTAACATCCCTCTGACAATATTAGACAGATCACTGAGACATAAAATTAACAAAGATATTCAGGACCCTAACTCCACACTGGAGCAAATGGACCTGATAGACATCTACAGAAATCACCACTGCTGCCTCCCCTGCCCCCAAAAAAACCCAAAATATACATTCTTCTCATCATCACATGGCACATACTCTAAAATAAACCACATAATTGGAAGTAAAACACTCCTCAGCAAATGCAAAAGAACTGAAATTATAACAAATGATCTTGGACTACAGCACAATCATATTAGAAATCAAGACTAAGAGATTAACTCAAAACCATACAATTACATGAGAATTGAATAACCTGCCCCTGAATGACTTTTGGGTGATTAATGAAATTAAGGCAGAAATCAAGAAGTTCTTTGAAGTTAATGAGAACAAAGATACAACATACCAGAATCTCTGGGACACAGGTAAGACAGTGTTAAGCAGGAAATTTATAGCACTAAATGCCCACATCACAAAAAATAAAAAGAAAAAAAATCTCAGATTAAAAACCTAACATTATTACTAAAAGAACTAGAGAACCAACAGCAAACAAATAGCAAGCTGGTAGAAGACAAGAAATAGCCAAAAGAGCTGAACTGAAGGAGATTAAGCCACAAAAACCATTTAAAGATCAACGAGTCCGGGAGCTGGTTTGTGAAAAAATTAATAAAATAGACCACTAGCTAGATTAATAAAAAAGAAAAGAGAGAAGAGTCAAAAACACAATCAGGCACAACAAGGGGGATACCACCACTAACCCCACAGACATACAAACAATCATTGAAAAACATTATGAATACCTCTATGCACATAAACTAGAAAATCTAGAAAAAAATGAATAAATTCCTGGATCCATCACCCTCTCAAGATGTAACTGGGAAGAAATTGAATCCCTGAACAGACCAGTAATGAGCTCTGAAATCGAGTCAGTAATGAATAGCCTACCAAGCAAAAGAAAGAGCAGGACCATACGGATTCACAGCTGAATTCTACCAGATGTACAGAGTGCTGGGACCGTTTCTGCTTTCTGCTTAAACTATTCAAAAAAATTGAAAGGAGGGACTCCTTTCTAACTTATCCTATGAGGCCAGCATCATCCTGATACCAAAATCTAGCAGAGACACAACAACAATAAAAAAGAAAACTTCAGGCTAATATCCTTGAAGAACACTGATGTAACAAAATACTGGCGAATCAGATCCAATAGCACATCAAAAAGCTTATCCAACATGATCAACTGGGCTTCATCATTAGGATGCAAGGTTGGTACAATGCACACAAATCAATAAATGTGATTCATCACATAAACAGAACTTAAGACAAGAAAACATGTAATAATCTCAATAGATGTAGAGGAGGCTTTCAATAAAATTCAATACCCCTTCATGCTAAAATCTCTCAATAAACTAGGTATTGAAGGAACATGCCTCAAAATAATAAGAGCTGTCTCTAGCAAACCCACAGCCAACATCATACTGAATGGGCAAAAGCTGGAAGCATTCCCCTTGCAAACTGGCACAAGACAAGGATGCCCTCTCTCACCACTTCTATTCAATATATTATTTGAAGTCTTGTCTAGGGAAACAAGACAAAAAAAAGAAATAAAGGGCATCCAAATATAAATAGAAGAAGTCAAAGTATCCCCGTTTGCAGAGGACACAATCCAATATCAGGAAACCCCATAGTCTCAGCCAAAAAGCACCTTAAGCTGATAAGCATCTTTCACAAAGTCCCAGGACACAAGATCAATTTGCAAAAACAACGAACATTCCTATAGACCAACAATAGTCAAGCCAAGAGCCAAATCAGGAGCACAATCCCATTTACAATTACCAAAAAAGAATAAAACACCTAGAAATACAGCTAACTGGGGAGGTGAAAGATGTCTACAAGGAGAACTACTACAAAATATGGCTCAGAGAAATCAGATATGACACAAACAAATGGAAAAACTTCCCATGCTTATGGATAGGAAAAATCAACATCCTTAAAATGGCCATACTGCCCAAAGCAATTTATAGATTCAATCTTATTCCTACTAAACTACCATTGACATTTTTCACAGAACTAGAAAAGACTATTTTTAAATTCCTATAGAACCAAAAAAGAGTCCGAATACCCCAGGCAATCCTGAACAGAAAGAACAAAGCTAGTGGCATCACGTTACCTCACTTCAAACTATACCACAGGGCTACAGTAACAAAACAGCATGGTACTAGTACAAAAATAGACACATAGACAAATGGAACAGAATAGAGAACCCAGAAAGAAGACTGCATACTTACAATCATCTGATCTTCAACAAACCTGACAAAAAAAAAATGGGGAACGGATTCCCTATCAATAAATGGTGCCAGGATAACTGGCTAGTCATATGCAGAAGATTGAAACTGGATCCCTTTCCTATATCATACAAAAAATTGTCTCAAGATGGTTTTACATATAAAACTCAAAATTGCAAAATTTTTGAAAGACAACCTAGGCAATACCACTGTGAACATAGGAACAGGAAAATATTTCATGACAAAATCACAAAAAGCAATTTTAACAAAAGCAGTAATTGACTAATGAGATTTAATTAAACTAAAGAGCTTCTGCATAGCAAAATGAACTATTAACAGAGTGAACAGACAACCTACAGAATAAGAAAATTTTTGCAAACTATGCATCTGACAAAGGTCTAACATCCAGCATTTGTTTAAGGAACTTAAACAAATGTGTATTTGGTATGTACCCAAAGGAATATAAATCCTTCTATTATAAAGACACATGCACACGTATGTTCATTGCAGCACTATTGACAATAGCAAAAATAAATGAAATCAACCTAAATGCCCATCAATAATAGACTGGATAAAGAAAATGTGGTACATACACACCTTCAAACACTATGCAAATATAAATAAGAATGAGATCCTGTTCTTTGCAGGAACATGGATAGAGATGGAGGCCATTATTTTTAGCAAACTAATGCAGAGACGGAAAAGCAAGTATCACATATTCTCACTTATAAGTGGAAACTTATAAATGATGAGAACACATGGACACATAGAAAGGAACTATAGACACTGTGACCTATTGGAGGGTACAGAATGGGAGGAGAGAGAGGATCAAGAAAAATAACTAGTGAGTACTAGGTTTGATACCTGGGTGATGAAATAATCTGTACGACAAACCCCATGACAAAAGTTTACCTATATAGAAAACCTGCCCATGTACCCCTGAACTTAAAATAAATTACAAAAAAATAAGAAAATACTGAAGTACATTTTTATTTAAACAGGGGTTAAGAAGGAGTATGAGTAATCAGTACAAATTGAAATAGGAAGATTTGTGTCTTCCCCAATAAAAAAAAGATGAAGAAAAAGACTGAATGTTTATGTGTTTCTCCCTATTGAAAGGAGTTTCACACTTTTGTTAAATATTTGTGTCAGGAATAATTAAGGATAAATACATAAAAAAACTAAGCCAAACTAAGCCAAAATAGTCAAGACAATTTGGAAACGAGAAAATAAGTAGCATCACACAACAAGGAAATGATTCATCATAATACACAGCAGCACACAAGGCTTAGTATTGAATAATATTAATTTAGCCATAATTTATATGTATAAATAATTACTTAAGGAATAATTGTCACATATGAGATACAAAAATTTATCTTGGATGCATAGGGTTAGCAAATGTAAATGGTGAGTGATGAGGAAACAGGGCTAAAGTTGTATTTTTCATATTGAGAATTTAATAATGTGTCAAAGTGAAAACAAACAGTATAGATGCATTATTTAGAAATACCAGAAAGAATAGCTATAATAATTAGAAGTAGTCACCTTTGGAGAATGAGATGTATATTAATGCAAGTATCTTCTTAGTTTTTAGGATAGCACATTTTTTTTTTTTTGGAGATGGAGTTTCGCTGTTGTTGCCCAGGCTGGAGTGCAATGGTGCAATCTCAGCTCATTGCAACCTCTGCCTCCCGGGTTCAAGCGATGAGAGCTTAAGTGATTATTTATAATTACTTAAGCAATAACGGTCACATATGAGATACAAAAATTTATCTTGGATCCATAGGGTTAGCAAATGTAAATGGTGAGTGATGAGGAAACAGAGCTAAAGTTGTATTTTTCCTATTGAGAAGTTAATAGATATAATGTATCAAAGTGAAAACAAACAAACAGTATAGATACATTATTTAGAAATACCAGAAAGAATAGCTATAATAATTAGAAGTAGTCACCTTTGGAGAATGACAGCTGGGAGTAGGGTGTTTTAAGACTTACAGTGCTACTTGACTTTTTAAAACTAGGTACATATGTTAACTTTGATAGGAACACAATTTAGTGAAATAACATGGGAAGAGAAGCCATGAAGACCAGACCAGTAGTTGCATCGAAGGTACAGAAAGGTACATAGATGAATTCTGCTAATAATTTCAATGTTGTATTGATAATGATGTCACCTTGCACAGGTAAACCACTTTGCAGATAACAAGGAACCTGTAAAAGGATCAAAAAAGTACATTTTCTCCATGTGCCTCTCTTCTTTACATCACTTCATCTTTTCTGATGTCCTTCACCTTGTGCAACGTCCTTCAACACTTCTCAATGGCAAACTCCTACTCATTTCTTATGATGACTCTAAAAATACCATCCTTTCTATAAAGCCTTTGCACATACTCCTCCCTCTCACAACCACATTATTTCCTCATTTAAGCCTCACATCACATATAGCCTGTGGTTTCATCATGGCACCTCCATGCTCTGGCACTATGAGTTACTTACCTATTTGTCTCCCTGATGGACTGTGAGCCACTGTTGAGTGGGGATATGTTTTATTCATGTTTGTGACCTTGCTGCCTTTCACGGAATCAAGGAACATACTAAGTCGTAATTCATATCTGCTTAATTAATGAGTTAGAGCGCTGCTGCACATCAGAGAAGAGGGTAGGGCAGGTATCATTAGCTTCCTTTGGCAGGTGGGGGCAGATTCTCGGAGGGCTGAGCGTCCTGCCCAAAGTCACACACTTAGCAACTCTGAAGTACTTTCGGGCTTTGATGAAGTTTATTTCTCACGCACATATAATTCAGGGGGGATTATTACCAAGATAATCATGATCTCCCCACCAAGTCCCTTAGGACACCCATTAGGCACAGAATCTAGGTTAAGTAAGCACAGGGACTGGCCCCATATGTTCCTTGGCCTTTTCCTGGTGGCGAGGTAGCTTTGTGTCCCACAGCAGAGTCATCCCTAAGGAGCCTTAGGACACCTCAAAGTTAGTGACTCTCACTTTCCTCCTACCAGGTCCCACTGGGCTCCCAGCCTCGAACAAGATCTGTCTACTTTCAGAGGCCCCAGGCTCAAGACTGACAAGTGAATGGTAATGTGATTCTCCGGCACTGAATTAGGGTAAAATCACAAGGGTATAGAGTAAATAAATGTTAGGGAAGAAAACCACAGATATTAATATGAAACATGTTATACATTATTACATGGCAATAATAACCCTTTACTCACAGAATATCTGGGTTTTATGTGTTCTTTCTTTAAGTACTTGAAGCTTATTTATACAATGCAGAGCTATAAATGCTTTGAAAAATAAAATTTTCTAAGAGCAGGGGTAATTGCAACAGCTCAAGTGTCAACCCTCAATAAATGTTAATGGAATGATTGGAGGCTTACTAATAGTAGTAATAAAAAGATTTTCCAAAATATCCATTGAAATTTTAAATTAGGTAAAATTCCCATGCCAAATATTTCATATCAATTAATCGTCAATGGCTTTGTTTTGATTTTTATCAGTAATACTATGTCTCCTTAACAGCAAAAACTCAAGCAAGATATTCTCAATATTGTCCAAAGAGAACTTGCTTTTAAGCACTTCTTCATTATCTTTGACTCCAACAAAAGTGCAAAATTATTGAGGCTCCCTTGTCATTTTACCCCTCTCCATTAACAGTGAAGTGCTCAGTACCATTTTTTTTTTTTGACATTAAAAGCCCAGGGAGTTCCCAGACAGTGTAAATAAGGGAAACATACTGATATAGTAAACAATATGCAAAACGTACCATGTTAGCTTACTTGCAAAATAAATTTATTCTAATGGGTTTGTTCCTAGACCATTCTGCAAGTGTATGTGTGTCTACACAGTGTGTGTGTGCATCACAATGACAATTTCTCTGTAAAGTATTGAAAATACATATTGTATAGTGATTACTCATATCTCTTCATGAACTATAAATAAATTTGGAGCTAAGAAACAGGTCAAGGTTACACAAACTGATGTGGCAGTCCAGCATATACAGAAGTATTTGCATTTTATGGAGGTAATGTGCAAATGCATTCATATTGTTAAAAAGCTAAACTTTATAGACTTACACATTATAAAATTTCAAAGTCCATCTTGTAAATAGTCTCTCCCATTCTTCCCAATGATCAATACCTTTCCTTCATTTTAGGGAATTATGCAAGTTTGTCGTTCATTCTTCCAGTCCTCTTTGTTATACATTAATAAATTTATCTATATAATAGATAATATGAAAATCAATATACCTAATTAACACTTTTTTTCTACCATGTTATCCTTTATTTCTTAAATGTATACATTTCATACCACAAGCAATTAATACATTTACATTTATCCATTTTATTCTATGGAACATAACCATGGGCATTTCCCACATTTAATATTCTTTGAAAATATTAAGATATTTGCCATATATTAGACCTATTTTTGGACATTATATTGTTTTAAAAATTTTGCAGCTGGGTGCGGTGGCTCACATCTGTAATCCCAGCACTCTGGGAGGCCGAAGCTGGTGGATCACCTGAGGTCAGGAGTTTGAGACCAGCATGGCCAACATGGTGAGACCCCATCTCTACTAAAAATTCAAAAAATGGCGTGGTGGCAGGCTCCTGTAATCTCAGCTACTTGGGAGGTTGAGACAGGAGAACTGCTTGAACCCGGGAGGTGGAGGTTGCAGTGAGCTGAGATCGCACCATTGCACTCTAGCCTAGGTGATGAGAAAAACTCCATCTCCAAAAAAAAATTGCTATTATAAAAATTAAGAAGATACTTGCATTAATATTCATCTAAATTTGAGATTAGCACTTTGGCATTGATTTGAAAAAAACTTGGGACTTTTTATGCAGATTGACAAATTGTTTTTCAGATAGGATGCATCAGTTTGCATTTCCATTGCTAATTATATGAATGGCCATCTCTCATATTTTTGTTATCATTATCATTATTGTTAATATTTGATCAATTGATTGGTGAATACTATTTTTTAAAGATTACTCATTTTTTTATTTCCTTTATTAGTGCTAAGGCTGAACATTTTGAGTTAATTAACTAGCCATTTAATTTTGTTAATTTTCTAAAAACTGCTGATCTAATTTACTCATTTTAAAATTTATGTTATTATATTTCTTATAAACCTACCTGTATTGCTATTTCTATATAAAATAAATTAATTTTGTGAATAATTGTTCCTAGTATTCCAACATTATTTGGCATATAGTTTTGATTATGATGATTATGATTTGCAAATGTTTTTAATTCTTCTCTGTTAAAATCTTCATTATTTTCCATTGTTTGCTTTTAATCTTAGAAAGCAATTGTTACTTTATGGAATCTTTATTTATTTACCTATATTTTATTATATTACCTGTCCTTTATCTGTAATTTATTTTGTTGTACTTTAAGTTTCATTTGTTTTGTTAATTTTTAGTTTCATTTTTTATATATAGCCAGGTTTCACATTTTTAATACAATAATTCGTATTTTCTTCTGAAATTTTTTTATTGTACTTTATTACGTAATTAAATAAATGAAAGAGCCCAGAGGAACCCTTCAGAAACCTCTCTATTCACCCATTCTAAAACCTATATTGGTTCTTTACTACATTTTCCTTTTATTTTTAACAATGTTATTCCAGTAAATTAATATACAAGAAATAGTACATATCTGAAGTGTATAATTTGATATGTTTTGGCATATTTAAACATCTGGGAAGCCTTGAACACAATCAAGGTAATAAATGTATTAATCACCCCCAAAAGTTTCATTATGTACTATGCACTCCTCTCACTAATCCCTTTGGCCACACCTCCACACTTGCCCAGGGAGCCACTGCTGCCTTCTGTCACTGTAGATTGCTTCATATTTTCTTGAAATTATATAACTTGAACCATAGGGTATGATATTTTCCTTTGTGTGGCTTCCATTATTTCAAATTATTTTGAGATACATCCATGTTGTAGTATGGATCAGTAAATCACACCTTTGTATTACTGAGTAATTTCCAATAATTTTAATTCTGAGGAATACTGTTTGCCCACTCATTTCTTTATTAACATTTGGGTTGTTTACAGTTAAGGGCTATCATAAGGTTGCTATGAGGATTTACATACAAATGCTTAGCCTTCTTAATTTTTGTCATTCTAATATGTGTGTAGTGGTTATTTCATTACATATTTCATTAGCATTTCCTAAGGACTGATCATACTTGCACACTTTCATGTGTAGATTTGCTAACCATGTATCTTTTTGGTGAAGAATAGTATGCTAAAATCTATTCTCCATTTTTAATGGTGTATTTAGTGTATTTTTATTGAGTTTTGATAATTCTTCGTCTATTCTGATACAAATACTTTAACAGACATGGTTAACAAATATTTTCTCTCAGTCTGTGACTTGCCTTTTTATTCTTTTAACGTTGTGTTTTAAATAGCAGGTTTTTTTATTTTGATGATGTCTAATTTTTCAATTTGATTGTTTATGAATAATGCTTTCAATGTTTAAGTTAAGCAATATTTGCCTAAACCAAAGTTATGATGATTTTTTGCTAAAAGATTTGTATCTTAGGTTTTCATGTAGGTATATTATACACTGTATTTAATTTTTGTAGATGGCCTATAAATACACACTAAAGTTCATTTTTACATATGAATATACAACTATTCCAGGATTATTTGTTGAAAAACTATACTTTGTCCACTGAATTACTTTTGCACCTTCGTCAAAAATCTGTAGTTCATGTATATTTAATTCTATTTATAGATTCTCTAATCTGTTCTACTAACCAATACCATGTTGATGATAACACATTGTCTCCATTGCTATAACTTTATAATAACATTTGAAATAGAGTAGAGACTTCCAACTTTGCCATTTTTTTCTCAGTTGTTTTGATTATTTTGGGACTTTTGCATTTCCATATATATTTTAGCATTATCTTACCAATTTGTACAGAAAGTCTGTTGGGGTTTTGATTATGATTGTGTTGAAATCACAGATCAATTAGGGGAGATCTGATAGCTTAAGAATATTGACTCTTTCTGGCCGGGCACAGTGGCTCAGGCCTGTAATCCCAGCACTTTGGGAGGCCGAGGGAGGTGGATCACGAGCTCAGGAGATCGAGACCATCTTGGTTAACACAGTGAAACCCCGTCTCTACTAAAAATACAAAAAAAATAGCTGGGCGTGGTGGCGGGTGCCTGTAATCCCAGGTACTTGGGAGGCTGAGGCAGGAGAATGGTGTGAACCTGGGAGGCGGAGCTTGCAGTCAGCCGAGATAGCACCACTGCACTCTAGCCTGGGCGACAGAGCAAGACTATGTCTCAAAAAAAAAAAAAAAAAAAAAAGAATATTGAATCTTTCTACCAATGAACCAATGAGCAGCATATAAATTTTTATAATTTAAGGTGATTTCTACAAGTCAAGTTTGTTGATCGTGCTCTTCATATCTTTGATATAATTAATTTCATATTTATTTCATCAATTATTGAGAAGTGTGAAATCTCCCACTGTGAGTAAAGAGTTAATTATTTCTCCTTTAATTCTATTAGTTAGTAATATATGTATTAGGGCTTTGTTATTAGGGGTATAAATATTTAGGGATATATTCTCTTCTTGAATTGACCTCATTATTATGAAATGACCTTGTTTAACCTGGCATTATTCTTTGCTCTGAAATTCTCTTTCCCATATTGACTTAGCTTTAGTGTTTCTTGTTTAGTGTTAGCCAGACATATTATTGTTCATCCTTTTATTCTTATTTTTACTTATCTTTTCCTTTATTTTTAAAGTGTGTTTATTTGTAGGCATCATGTTGTTGGGCTGTCCTTTTTTATCCAACCTGACATTCTATTTATTAATTGTGTTATAAAGACTGCGTACTTTTAACGTGATAATTAATCATGTTAGCTTTAAATACAGTAACTTGTAGTATTTGGATAGTATACTATAGTATTTGTTTTAAATTTATCCTATTTTCTGTCTATTCACTTTGACCTTCCTTCCTTCTTTTTAATCCAAAATTTTTCATTATTACATTGTAGCTATGTTGGCTTGAGTAGACTGTAACATTTTGTTTTGTTATTTTACTGGTTTATTAAGCTTTACATCTTTACCTTATTGTTCTCTACATTCAAGAGATATTCTACTTTACATAAAATAACCGTAGCATTAATACTATGTTATTCTATTTGGTACTTATTATTCTCAATATTAGCGTCATTGCTGTCATACAGTATATTTTTACATGTGGTAGAAACTCTAAACTACAGATTAGTATTTGTAAACACTCAATTACCATTGAAGTGGCTTAAATAAAAATAAAAGTATCCAATACATTTAACCGTGTAGGTATGCTGTCTTTGCTCTCTATTCCTTTATGTGCATCCATGCTCCCATCTAGTATCATTTTTTCTCCCTCATAAAGAGCTTCCTTTAATATTTCACATAGCGTGGGTTTCCTGGTGGTGAACTTTCTTCAGCCTTTGTTTGTCTACAATGCCTTTTAACTTTTATTTTGTAAAGATATCTTCTCTGGGTATAGAATTCTAGGTTGAATTTTTCTTTTACCAGGATTTAAAAGATATAGGTCCAGGGGTGTGCTGCAGTGTCTTAGCAGGCTAGAGTGGTTGGGGTGAGAAGAACCATGAGAAGCCAAGTAGATCCACTAGAGGAAAAACCCCAGAACTGAAGTTACAGAAAATGAATTACAGCAGCACAATGGCAGCTAGATTATTTTGCTTTTGTCTCTAGCTTGTATTAGCAGAGTTTGATATTCAATTAAATATATAGTTTACTTTACTGTTCTAATTGTACTGAGATCCCAAAGGTAAAAGAACCCCATCCTTCCAGACAGCAGCTGGGCTGCATGAAGACTGACAGGCCCCTGGCCCCCACATTCCTTGTGCTTCTTAGAGGCTAAAAGCCTATTTTGTCCTGGGTCGTGGAATAGCCCAGTTTAGCCTCTTGTCAGTGAAAGCCATCAGTCCCGTGTACGTCTCCATGAGGAGGAGACCTCCAAGACCACCACACCATTTGCTTGACTTGTGCAGGCTGCTGAATACAGGGAGGTACCCAGTATCTCGAATGCCTGCCGTCGCAAATATACTTACATTTGGTGTCAAATTTTGTATTTTAAAATTTAATCAATTTTTTTTAAAGCTCATTCAAAAGCAGCCAGGAGACTAGTTCACTAAGATCAGACTGCGCCTTCAACTCCCAAGTGAATCGCTGTTCTTTTGTAAAGGTGTGTTTGACCTAAAGTCACACTTTTTCTAAAATTAATCCAGTTAATACTTGAAGTATCTTTCCAAACCCAAGAAGGTTTACGGAAAGTCACCTTGACAGTTCTTTGCACACAATGTTACAACTATATGTATTCTAAGTTTGTATTGTATTCATCTTTCAAAGGCAACTATGTAGTTTGCTTTTTGGAGAAGGCACTTTTATAAAGGAACCATGCCAGATCTTCATGAAGCAGCTGATGCCTGCCTTGCTTCCTACAGCTCCCACGTAGATGTGGGGCTCTGTCCAAGTCTGGCGTTAAACATGCCTGAGCTTCTGTACACCCTGGAGAATTTCCGCACGGGGATCACGCACCTCCTTGCAACCATGCAAACTGCCTGCTTATTGACTGGAAGCTTTGTCAACACGCTTGACCTGCTGGCTCACCAGTTCTTTCTTTCTCCTTAGGACTGTTTTAGCTTTAAGCAAACGGCGTGGTGTTGTCCCATTGTGGCCGGCTGCCTGCGGGATGCTCAGGGCTGCCTCAGAAACCCACCAAGGACTTCAGCCTTTGTGTTTATAAAGACATTTAGAACCAGATAGATGTTTCTTTTTTGAAGTTCTTATTAAAGTAGGTGCAACAACCAACAAAATAATAATATTAATAATAAAAGATATAGGACCACTGTCTTCTAGTTTGCATTGTTTTGAATAAGGAATATAACACCACCTTTATCCTTTTTCCTGTCTGTGACTTGTCTATTTTCAATGATTGGTTTAAAAGTTTTATTTATCATTGATTTTGGGCAATTTGATTATGGTGTACATATACTAGTGCTCTTAATGATTTGTGTGTGTGTTTGTGTGTGTGCACATGGTTGGATTCATTAAGTTTCTTGGGTGTTTAATATTTTTATCGACTTGAGAACGGCTCACAAATTTTAAAAATATATTTTTTTTCTTCTTTAGGACTGCAATTATATGTATTTTAGGTTGCTTCATTGACTGTAATTATATATATTTTAGGTTGCTTCATTTGTCCACAGCTCACTTGTATTCAGTTGGTTTTGTTTTTGTTTTTGTTTTTCTCTTTTTTCTCCCAATTCTATCTTGGATAACTTCTACTACTCTGTCTTCGAGTTCACTAAGGTTTTATCCACAATGTTTATTCTGTCAATAATTTTATCCAATGTATTTTTAAATTACACATTATAAGTTTTATCCCTAGAATTTCAATGAGTTTTTTTATATCTAATATGTCTCCACTTATCTTTTAAACATACAGAATGCATTTAAAATAAATATTTCTATGTGCTTATCTGCCAATTTCTGATGTGCATCTGAGTCATATCAAGATCAATTTTTAATTTATTTTCCTCCTAATTATGGTTCATAATTTTCTACTGGTTTTTATTTCTGGTGATATTTTAACAGATGCCAAACATTGTATTTTTGCTTGTATGAATGCATTTTAGTGTTATTTTTGTACATGGTATAGTATCTTGGAAACGGTTTGATCCTTTGCAGTTGTTTTAAAATTCGTTAGGTATTACCTGAACAGTTCTCAGTCGAGGATTAATTATTACCCATCATTGATGCAAGACCCTTTGGCGAGAGGCCCTTCTTTAAAACAAGACACAATGTCTCAGGAATCACAAGGTTTCTCTGGTCTCACTGGTGGCAACAGGCACTCTTCCTGGCTCTCTAACCTTTTCAGGTCTCTTTTTTTTCCCCCACCGCCTCACGTCATTTGCTCACATTCATGTGCTCATCTGCTGAAAACTCAAGCAGAACTGTGTTCCATCGTCCAAAGCTCTCTTTCTCTGTGTGCAACTTTCTCCTCTCAGTATTCCATAATGTAAACTAGCTATCTTAGACTCCCCAGATTCTCGACTCTATCTCCTCAATTTACAGAGACTACAAGTCTCCTCCAGGGCCTTGCATCTCTCCGCTGTATCCTGGAAACATCCATGGCAATAAGAACGAAAAATAGTAGGGCTCAGCAGGCCTTCCCAGCCATGCTGAACTGTGAGTCAATTAAACCTCTTTCCTTTATAAATTACCCTGAGATATAATAGTATTTTTTGGAATTGTTTGCAATAACAATGTCATAATGAATTGTGATGAAATCTGATTAAATGAAATCTAATTCTAACACCAGACCACTGATTTTATCTGGGAAGCTAAAAATTACCATTACTCACCAAGAGTCAGTCTTCATAGAGGATCTTTTCCATAAAGTATGTTTGTTGTTGCATGCATCAATTTCAAGGCATTAAAGTACATTTTACCTACAAGAGGTGAGTTCCTCGACAGCAGAGATCTTGCTTTAATCAACCCAGCTTGTGGAGTGGCCAGCAGGTTGCTTGGCATAGAGCAGGACCTCAGTACATCTCGCATAATAAATGAAGGTCTCAGAGCTTGCACTCCACAATGTACACTGAATGACTTTTTTTTTTTTTTTAAGACGCAGTCTTGTTCTGTTGCCCAGGCTGAAGTGCAGCGGCACAATCTCGGCTCACTGCAAGCTCTGCCTCCTGGGTTCACGCCATTCTCCTGCCTCAGCCTCCCAGGTAGCTGGAACTAAAGGAGCCTGCCACCACGCCTGGCTAATTTTTGTATTTTTAATAGAGACGGAGTTTCACCATGTTAACCAGGATGGTCTCGATCTCCTGACCTCATGATCTGCCTGCCTTGGCCTCTCAAAGTGCTGGGATTACAGGTGTGAGCCACCGCGCCCAGCCCATTGAATGACTTTTAATGTACCTTGAAGCCGGGCATGGTGGCTCACACCTATAATCCTAGTACTTTGGGAGGCCAAGACAAGTGGCTCACTTGAGGTCAGGAGTTCGAGATCAGCTTGGCCAACATGATGAAACCTCATCTCTACTAAAAATACAAAAATTAACCAGGCATGGTGGCGCATGCCTGTAGTTCAAGCTACTCGGGAGGCGGAAGCAGGAGAATTCTTGAACCCAGAAGGCAGAGGTTGCAGTGAGCCCAGACAGCACCACTACACTGCAGCCTGGGCAAAAGAGCGAGACTCTGTCAAAAAAAAAAAAAAAAAGTACCTTGAACTTCAAGTCACTAATCTGGCCCAAAGGACAAAAATCAATAGAAGCTCTTTCATATTAGAAGTGCTATGCTAGGTGACAGAATTTACTGAGAAACATGAAGGACATATGAGCCACCCAGCTGTAGGAAAAACAATCACAGTAAAATGAAAAATAATTTAAGGTACAATAAATGTGATTCATTATGAATACTGACTAAATTTCCCTTCCCACCTGTTTTATACTGTTTTCAGATTTACTGTAACCTCTTTATGTTTAGAAAGAAAAATAATACATAACTGGATTCCAGAATTGCAATTGTCTGTTGAAAGTTTAACAACATTGTCTTGAATTCCCTTAGAAATTCAGCACTTAATTATTTATGGCATAGAAAGCCATAAATAAAAATCTGGGTGTATTCCATAACAGTTCATAACAAGAAATTTAAAAAAGAGAACATAAAACTTCAAATTATTCTGTTGATACTTTTAAGAGTGGTATGTGTCTTTCTCCTATAAATTGAAGTAGTGTACTATTAGCTCAGCAATTTAGAATTTAATATAAAAACCAAGATTTATCTCTTTCACCATATAAAATTATGTTGTAACAATTCTGAGTGTGAAAATCAGTGCCTGTATGTATGTTTCTTTAACTGTAAAAGTCATTGAATCCCTTTCTTTACTTAGCAGGTTCATCATTTCTCAGGCCATGTTATCTATGCATTATTAGTCTGATGGCCAGGTGAGGAGTTAGGGATAGATCCTCAGGGAGGTGTACGCTGCTTTCTAAGGCACAGACCTCTCTATTGTCTTTAAGCAAGTGGACAGTGTTAGCCATGAATAGGAAGAAGTGGACCACTTCTGCAAGCCCAGAGGGTTCAGGAGAATATTGGATTTTAAGGTTCTTAAATGCATTCTCTCAGAGATCCTTACTCTGGATATCCCTCGGTTCCTGATCTTTGTCTATCAGACTTTCTGAGGTTGAGAATGTAATCTTGTCAGGAGTTCTTTTATCCTTATAATTAATTCCTTGGCCTAACACTCAGCTATATCTACCTTTTGGCTGTATGAAATGAGTATATATTAACATGTCACCAAAGAGGCTCCCTGCTTTTACATTTTGTTTCAATTTGGCAATTATTAATAATACTCCTCAAGCTTTTACTTTTTCTTTATTAATATACTCCACAAGATGCATTAGATTTAACCAGCTCTGTAAGATAATTTCTCCAAAATCACTAAAGCAGATTAGCCTCAGATGACCAAGCAAATGAGTGCGTTTTATTCCATTTCTTACAAGAAGGAGACTCAGAACTATATCACATGTTCATGTGGTGGAAAAGAATACACAGATATGCTCTTACCCCACAATGTTAATTCCTCCACCTTTATTATAATATAGCTGAAAGCGCCTGGAGAGACTAACATTCTGAAAAATAAGATACTGCTCTACTGAATCAATGACATCATGTTAAGTGAACTGGATGAGCAACAAATGACAAGTGTGTTGGAGGCCTTCCTAAGATTTATGTACTCCATATGGTAGGCAATACACTCAAAGATTCAGGGTCCTGACATGTCAGTAAATACTTTAGGGATATACTGGGCTGGGAAGACTGGAACATCCACTATAAAATAAAGAACAAATTGTTGCATCTTATACCTCCCACCATCAGGAAAGAAGCACAGTGCCTGTAAGATTCTTTGGGTTCTTGAGGCATTATTCTAACACTTGGCAATGCTGCTACACCCATTGTCCCTGTGACATGGAGGTCTGCCAGTTCTGAGTGGGTCCCAGAGCGGGAAAAGGCTCTTGCAGCAGGTCCAGACTGCAGCACAACCAGCTCTGCCATTTGAGCCACAGGACCCAGCAGACACGGTAGGACTAAATGTATCTGTAGTCACAAAAGATGTTGTGTAACATTTATAACAAACCACAATAAGAGAATTATAATGGATACCTCTAGGGTTCCAAGGCAAGGCCATGCCATTTGCATCAGAGTTATCTGCCATTCAAAAAACAGCCACTGGTGTCCTGCTAGGCCTTAAGAGACATAACACCTGACCACAGAAGAACACATGATAGGAGGACTTTGGCCAGTGAGACCCATCAGACACTAGCATACGCTACTTTTTCAATCCTGAGAATTGCAATTAAAAATATAGTTGCTACTATTTTAGGCAAATCATAGTAGCTATTTTTATTTAAATTGTTTTACTTTTTAATAATCTTGAAAATTTATTTAAAATTTGAAAATTTAAATATTCTGAACATATATATTTATGTATGTATATGTAAATATATACATGTATGTATTTCACATTTTGGAAAGCTTATGCTTAATTCCTATACTGATATGTCTATTGTTTCACTGCTTTTTAATACATTAAGAATGTTTGCTTTTAAGAATATTAACAAACATTAATAAAATTAACATTTATTCCATTTCCCACCTACAGTGTGCCATTTGACTTGTAGTTTTATTTACAGCATTTTGGGGCACAGGAAATTGTCCTTATTCAATGTTTAGAAAGTAAATTTATTATCCTTTTATTCTGTGTCTTCCTTTGATGTCAGTACACTAATTTAAGATACCAAGTTATTCAGTAAAAAATTTTACTTTCAGAAAAATTCTACTCATAATACATATAGAAAATGTATAGTGATGGGGAACAAAACCTGAAACTTCCTATTCTTCAAACCTTAAAATGATCAATAAACATGTTTCAGGGTATTTCTCCCCCATATTTTCATATGTATATTTTTCTGCATATTTTTAATAATGCCAAGTTTACAATTTTCTCTTTCACTTTTTTCCATTAACATTTTCCCATTTCATTAGTGCCGGCTGTCTACTACCAAACCAGGGACACTCGCCATGACTATTGTTGTAGAATTGTCTTGCTTCTATTTTTTCCAATTATAAATAATGCCACAATAAACATCTTTGTATATAATCTTCCCCTTATCCCAGGGAGTGGATATTTACATTGGATACATTCAGACAAAATGGGATTCTGAGTCAAAGGACATGAGGTACAGAAGAATATTAATATATATTGCCAAATTTCTCTGGCAGTATTTCTTCCCCAATTATAAGAGCCTTCAAACGGTTCCTAACAGCAGAATCCACTGCTCTTGGTGGTTGTTTTGCCCTTTGAGCCATAGACATGCACACGTATATGCACATACCCACAATCAACTCTTACCCTATTACCCATGTTTTAAGTGGAAATTATAATGACTAATGACATGTTCCTCTTTTAGCTATAGTTTAAGGTAAGGAAAAAGTAAATTGTGGCTTATGAGTTATTGATTGAAAGCAAGGTATCATTTGTCAAAGCAGTCATTGGCCTGAAATACCAGCAACTATACAAACACATATGCCCCAATCACAGGTTTTTTGCTTATGTTCTGTTATGGAAACACAAAGACTTATTGATTACATTCTGGAATTAAAGCTCAACTTGATGGCTGCAAACATACCATTACCTATAATACATTTATTTTTGAGACTTGTTTAACTGTAGCAGCTAAGAAAATCAATGTGTGGGGGCCCAGCTAGACTGACCTTTATCAAACCAAATAACCTTTCATTTCTTTTTTTTCCCCCTCCACTCTTCATGTAATTTTACTTCTGCTCCTCTATGGTCTCATGACCTCATGGTACTTAGAAAAATTATATAAAAACTGTATTAGGTAGCTTGGAGTAAAGATGACTTGATTGAAACAGAGGGAAAAAGGGACATTTCCACAGGTTGTAATTAAGGGCCCAGGGCAGAGGACCTGTATAAGCTATTAGCTAATGCGTTTTGATTTTTTTTTCATTTTTCTCTTTTCCCTCTTTGTGGGAGGCTGCTATCTTCCTTTGAGGGAAATAAATATGACATCTCAGAAATGTACTCAAAATAAACAAATAAAAGACTCTCAAGCGACAAAAAACATATCGACCTTATCAGAGGTGTTCAAATTTCTTCAAGAAAAGGCACATTACATATTGGTAATGCTAACAGTTCTTTCACATGTAATCTGTGTCTTTCATATTTTTGCAAAACACTTTGGCAAAGGCTTATTGGCTGAGGCTCCCCAGTCAAGGCCATTAGGAGTGGAGGTGGGTGAAAGAAAAAAAGTGGGACCCTGGAGTACCATTGCCATGCTGGAGTTTAAGAACATCGCTGTCATGGGGATAGGGAACATGATAGTTGAAAAGGATGTACTTTGACCTCATTAATTACGTTTTTAAATTATTTATTCATTCATTTACATACACTGAGCACTGACTCCCACCCAGGGACTGGTTGCCTATATGGTCAGAGTCTGGCTGCACAAGTGGCCACTTGAATAAATGATAATTAATTCACTGAGCCAGCTTAGGAGTTGAAGCATGCCCAAAGTGATGCAGGAGATCCTACAGAAAAGTCACCATATGCAAGAGAGCTGAAAAGGGCTTCCGGCAGAACGGTCCAGGTTCATTGGGCTGGGTTTGAAAAGCTATGTAGACATTGTTTTTTTCTGAGAAGATGGAGAAGGAAATCCACATGGAGGGAGTAGCACTTTGCCCGGAATCCTTTAGGGGAGTCTGAAGATGATGTGGCTGTAGTAAAGGTCCCATAGAGGGACTGGGAAGAGACGAAGCTGGAAAGGTATTTTGGGGCCATATGGGACAGTCTTTTAAGCCAGCTGGAGTTTTGATTTATGTTTCCTTTTCCCACAGGGTAATGACATGCTCTGCATTTGACCCTTTCAATCTATTTGCAAATAGTAGCCAAGTTAAGTCAGATCACTTAACACTCTTGCAAAATCTGTAATGACTCCCATTTTACTCAAAATCCAACTAACGGTGAATTATAAAACAGTGCATGCTTGCCCCTCTTCCCTCTCATCTCTTACTGACCTACTCTCTCATCCACTGTAATCCAACCACAATGACCTCATAACTGTTCCTCAAACACTCCAGAGTCTTCAGCTCTTGAACTCCAGGATTCTCACCAGTGGCCAACAGTTTCGCAGACCTTAGGCTTTGAACCGAGTTACATCATCATCTTTCCTGGTTTTAAGGCCTTCAAACATGGATTAAACCATTGTATTGGCTTCTCTGATTCTCCAGTTTGCTGACAACCTATCCTGGGACTTTCCTGCCATCATACGTGAGTGAATCAATTCCCCTAATAAATCCCATCTCTCACTTCTCTCTCTCTCAATGTACATGTTTCCCTCTGGATAACCCTGGCTAAAACTAAGATCCAGACTAACTCTAGGTACTTGAGTACTGTTTGCAATGCCTAAGCAGAACCAGAGTGAGTGTCCAGGGATTTGGGGAGTGCTTAAAGGGATTCCTGCTCTCACTGATTGGAGGGAAAATTTTCTCACAGTTGGAGAGAAAAGTTCCAAAGAAACAGGTAGAAAATAGAGAAAAAGGGGTTTCAGATTGACCTGAAATCTCAACATTTTGTTGAAGGAAGAAATCATATTCTGAATGCCAGTACATGGTCTGGAATTGTTTCACAGGATGGGAAACGAATAGGAACCAGGAACTAAATAGTAAATTGTAATAAATAGTATGATTGGTCCTTACGTCTAAGTGGCTTATGGACTTAGCAAAAAGGACAGAAAGCTAATGCAGCTCTCTATGATTTAGGATTTAGGATTTAAGTCATGATTAACACAATAACATTTGCTTTCATCAGCTGGCTAATACAAAACAGAGTCTCTATCCAGAGATAATAATGATCATGAACAAGTCAACAATTGCTACCCAAAAGTGAGCAGCACTTTATGTGCCAGGTACTTCTAATGAAAGTTTTACACAGCTTAATCCAAGAGTTGGCAACATTTTTCTGTAAAGAGCCAGATGGTAAACATTTTGAAATTCAGGACATATGATCTCTGTCACAACTACCCAACTCTGCTATTACAGCAGAAACACAGCCACAGATGACATGCAAACAAGTTGGGCTACTATGTTTTAATAAAACTTTATTTACAAAAATAAGAAAAGGCAGTGTCTAGATTTGGCCATGGGCTGTAATTTGATGGCCTCTGGTTTGTTTAGCTGATAGCCTTCCCAGCTCTATGGTATTATTTTTAACCCCAATATACTGATTAGGGGACTGGGGCTAAATTAGGGCTAAGCTGAGATATAGAGGGGGCAGTGTTCTAATACATATCAATATAATTCCAATGCCTACATTCTTTATTCTACATTGAATTTTTCACTCAGCTGTGACAAATGAATCTGTATTTCTACCGTCTATATCCCTTTTTCACCAAAGGAACCGCTAGTGGAAGATATGTTGGTTTTATTAGTTCTTATTCAGCTCCAAACTTCGGTAGGGACCCTCAGAGGTAGTGCGTGTTTTCTGTTTCTCAAGTACATTTACCTGCTCCAGTGCACCCAAGGATTTTTGCTAAGTCTGCCTGTTTGCCCTTTCTTTGTTGTTCTGCCTGCATTGAAAGCCTGACGTACAAATTTTATTTTAATGTCAACCTCAATTTGTCAATGCTAGAAGCTTTCCTTGTAAACTTCTGAAAAACAAGGGAGCAGATTGAGAATGAAGGGATTACTCACTGAATACTAATTATACATGTAATTCCTTCTTGCTGAGAAGAGAAAAAAAGCAACATGCTGGAAAATTGAACTTTGACCAAATGGGGCATAGTAGAAAAGGCAACATGGTCTACGAGGAATAATGCTAAGCCAAGGAGCTACAATTCATGGATTCACTGGCTCTTTTCTCTAAGCTCTGTGGCCTTGAATATGTCACTTTGGTGTCTCTATTATGGAATATAAACAACCTAATTGAAAAGTATAACCTTTGGAACTTCCCAGAATTTGGTTTTTGTCCTCTGCACATGGATGGAGACATCAAAAGAAACATGAACCTTAGTAGGCACACATATTTGAGTGCAGCCTCCCACTCTATAAGTAGCACCTAAAGCCTGTCTTCATTACCCTTCTGGTCATCTTGTCCCCTTCCTCATCAAGATCAAGAATGTCACTCCTATGCAGAAGTATTTCTTAGTTTTGCTTTCTAGTATGAGAAGCAAGAATCTCCCCAACAAACCGGCATCACTAACGACTGACCCTTCTTAGGAGATCTGTCCCTAACCTCAAGTAAAATGGCATCTTCTCTCCTGAAAGCCCGGTAGCATACAATAGAGTATTCATGAAATTTATCACAGGAATCAGATAGAAGCAGTGACTATTCCCTCAAAGAGTATCAGAGAGGGAAACTCCTAAAGAGGGAAACTCTTGGCAACCTAAACTTATAAAACAGTCTTCTGAAAAACGACGCAAAACTCTCATATCAGGTACTACCTTAAATAGAAGAGCAATTTTCTAACATTAACTCCAAATAATTACATTAACATGCAAGCCTCATCTCACCCAATTTTAACATCCTGTTTTCCTTAAAATCAGGCATTGAGGGCACATTCTGAGGTTGGCACTAATACAAAAGAAGCAAATTAATAGTTCCATTGAGGTGTGTTTATTTGTACAAGTAAAGGTGTGTGGCCAAATGTCACAATCTTCAACTTGGAAAGCCAGTTTTCTAAAGTAAAATGTAAATTTTATTTTTAATGGCATTGGCTGAAAGAAAAAAGCATTTTGCCTCCCTCTCTCTCAAGAATTCCTTTGTACATTTGGGGGATGAATTGTTCTACCATCTCTTTCAATTTTAATAATTTATTTTTCCTGGAACTGCTGAGAGTCTTGTTTTTCCACTGGTATTCAAAACGGCTTGGGCTTGGTGCTTCCCCGAGTATATAAAACCAGCTTCACAGGAGACTTAGTGGCTCAGATAATGTGACTGCATCCACAGGAGTTTGTTTTGTAGAGCTGGTTAATGTGAAATGCTTTATAAAGAATGCCATTATCTGCCTCTAATGAAAGATTTTTCCTTCACCAAATGGAGAATCTCTCTTTCACAGCTCTCGGAGACGTTTAAAAATGGTTCCACGTCTGATTCCTGTTATATTTATGATCAGGCCCTTCAGATATTGAGGGAGGAAGAAATAAGCATGAGGTCATCCTAACTGAAATTTTAAGTTATATAAATTTACTGGGTAACAGTATGCTTTTTATGATTACAGAGTTAATTTGAGTTTTTCAAAAATATATGTTAATTTTAAAATATTTTTATATGTTTTATGTTGCTTTTAGTTCAAATAATAATTGTACATATTTATGGGGTAGAGTGTGATGTTTTGATGCATATGTGCATTGTAGAATGATCAAAGTGATTAGCATATCTGTGATCTCAAACACATCATGTTTTGTAAGAACATTAAATTCTCTCTTCTAGCTATTTTGGAGTGTTAATGTATTATTGTTGACTATAGAATACTTATATTTGTTCAGTACTTACCATGTGTTCAGTGCTTTATATATTTGTTACATCTCACAGTCCCTAGAAGACACATATTGATATCTCTACCTTACATGAGAAATTCACAGAAACTAATTGAGTTGTGTAGAACCATCGAGTATTATGGAAACTAAGAGCAAAAATGTTACAATTGGAACACCTATATTCAAACTCCGTCTCTACCACTTGATGATAAGATTTAAATCTGAGTCTTAGAGGCTGTTCTCTGGGACTGATCTTCTCACTTTTAAAAATGTTGATAATTAATAGGGTATCATAAAATAAAAATGTAGTACATAGAATTTAAAAAATACTTTTCACACATGATAGGGAAGATTTGCTAGCTAAAATGTTGGAGAGATTAAAATCTAAGATGAATAAAAAAATTTAAAAACATCAATACATAATAGGTAAAGTATATTAGTAAATAAGTAAATGGAGTAACATAAATAGGCAATAAATATTTTATTGAATCGTCAGTAAAAATTTTCAAAAGTAAAAAATAATATTATGTTGTTCTAGTGTGTGAATAAAGGAGAGTAAATGACATTTAACAATAGAGGAGCAAGTACCTTTATAAGCAAGTATAGCAGTCAGCACACTTTTGCCATACGGTAGGTTTCTAATATTTTCTTATATATTGTACTTTTAAAACATGGAATATTTATTTATCCCAAAGGGATAGATAGAAATATCAGGATACAGAAATGAAATGTGAAACATCATTTATATTTTTCGAAATCTTGGAAAATACCTAAAGGTAATTAAAAATAGGGGATTAGTTAATTTATGGTAAATCCAAACAATGAAATTATCTTAGTCTATATAAAAATGTGACTGGTAAATGTATTTATTAACTTGGAAAAATATCTTATGTATTAAGTAAAAAAGAACAGTATAAAAAATGCATCTTTTTTATTTTTAAATGGTATGCTATTACTATTTGCAATAAAAGATATCTGAGCACTGTGTGCCAGATACTATACTAGTACTAAACACATACATGTGTGTGCATATATGTGTATAATTGTATATATACATGTGTTAACTAACTCTGAGTGATGTTTTATTATTCCTAATCTACAAATAGGAATATGGGAATACAAGATTAAGGAATTTGCACAACTCAGTTAGTATGTGTCTCTACCAGGATTTGAACACAGTAATATCTGATTTCAAACAAGACATAAAAATCACTGGGTTCCAAATTTATTTATTTATTTTACTCAACCCATATGAGTGTGTGCATAAAATATGCATACATAAATCCCATGAAAATTCGTAATCATCAATAAACTCTAAACATATTTAAGACAGTGGGTACAATCCCTAGTGTTATGGACTGAATTTTGTGTACCCTCAAAATTCATATGTTGAAGCCCTAAAGCTCATCATGATGGTGTTTAGAAGAGAAACTTTGGAAGGTGATTAAGGTTAGAGAAGTCATGAAGCTGGGGCCCTTATGGTGGGATTAGTGCCCTTATGAGAAGAGACACCACAGAGCTTACTCTCTCTTTCTCCACCATATGAGGCAAGAACACAGATATCTATAAGCCAGAAAGAATCCTCTCCAGAACTTCACATTCTGGCACCCTAATCCTGGATTTCCAACCTCCAGAATTGTAATAAATCAATGTCTGTTGCTTAAGGCACCCATTATTGTATTATAGCAGCCAGCCTGTTAGGAAAGAAGTATATAAATCTCTACTTCAAATAATTTTTTCTGGACATTTTTAAAATTACTTGGTAGCTTCTTACATCAGATAATATCATCATTATTTTACAGATATATTGTTGCTAAAGATGAACTTGTATTTGCAGGAGGACAGACACGAACTCTGCTAGATTCTTGGCTGGGATTTCTAAGCCATTTTTTTTTAATCATGTGACAATTAGTTCATATAAACTGGATAATATACACTGAAAATCCATGAACGATGCCAGCCTAAAGTACCTGATGCCACAATAAGAAAAACGAAAATAAACAAGGGAGGAGATCAAATTCTCTACTTTTGAAGTTTTACTGCTTTACTAGTATGCCTCTTGTGTTTGACATTTAACTTGGCCAGATTTAAGAAAATTTAATAGAGTCTGGTTCTCTGGCTGCATTATATCTCTGCAGCAGAATGAGATATAAGACAAAGAAGTAGGAAGTTGGCTCTATATTTTTGTTTCTCCGTATTAAATGTGTGTTATTTCTCTGGATGCCTAAAGATTATTCTTTATCACTTATTTTGCCACTAATTTATTTCAATTTTTTCCCTTCTCTCTTCTTTCCTGACACTCCAATTATATGCATGCTACATCACTTAATGTTGTCCCACTGATTATACATAGATAGTATATATTATGACTATTAAGTGTACAAAGATAATTTTATTATATATAAAATATCATATATAAATATATGATATTTGCTATATAGTACATATGTATAAATATGTATTATATTGTAAGTGCTTTTAATTAAATATATAATTCATATATAATTATACTTTTTATTTTAATCATAATTCATTTTATTTTATTATAATTTATACAAGTAAATTATAATATAAAATACAAATTATATACATAATTTTCAAAAATCAATAAGTACATTAAAAATCACATTATTAAGTGAATATAATTTTATTTTGAAATTACCTGTATCTATCTATATCTGTATCCCTCTATCTCTATCATATAGTATTCATTTTCTTCATGGTTCATTTTAGATAATTTCTCCGGCACTGTCTTCATGTTGTTAATCTTTTCTTTACAAGTGTCTAAACTACTGTTGGTCATCTACTGCTAGTGATCATCTCTGTCATTTTAAGATTGGGTTTTTACAAGAAAATTTTTCTCCAATGCGTTACATTTTTAATGTCTTTTTTTCATAGACTAATATTCTTTAACTCAATGCTATACTTTGTGAATTTTAAGTTCCTTATTGCCAGGTTTTATTTCATTCTGTTAAAAAGTATTGGGCTTTAGCTGGCAGGTAATTTGGTTATTTTTGTGTTACATTAATAATTTTGACAGTTGTTTTTTAAGAGTATTTTGTGGTGGTGATGGACAAGAGAAGTTAGAATAGTATTTATTCTAAAAAATATTAACCCCCCTAAGAACACTAAGCACGTGGCTCCGCTGTTGTCACTACTGATGGCACTGCTTATTCCACAAGGTCTCTGCTGGACACCTAAAGATACACAATTTAATGCTATCTGTAATAATCTTTTGGATTATAATGTTTCTTTTCTTGGGAACTTTCCTTGTCTGACCATGTGGGTTTTAATTCTATACCTAAACAGAACACCAGATAGCATGAACTGAAGATCCACTAAACTAGGCCAGCCAAAATTATCTAGTAATATATGAGCAGATTACATTCAAATAAAGGTTCACAAGGACCCATGTGAAAATATCTGGAACTCCATTTCTACACATCTCCCTTGTTTGGGGCACTCCCTCCAACACAGTCTACCTGCTTTGTCCTCCTTTAACTCTGACCCAGGCCTCCTTTATTTAGCAAGATTGCTGGTATCTGGTTGGTTTCTGCCGCCTCCCCCTCATTCAGTAATTTCCTCCAATCAAAAGCTACAGCAATCCTGAGACTCATCTTGTTTTCTTTCCTTTTTTCAGGGGTCACTTTTTTTTGCTGCATGTTGTCCAACGTTTTGAAATAGTTATTTTCTATATTCTGTCCATATCTATTTAGTTTAACATTGCAAGAGAGCATTTTTGGACTATTTCATTCCATCATGATCAGAACCTGAAATTAGAAATTCACATTGTTTGCTAGTTTTTCATTTCAAATTATGTCCAGCCATGTTGTATGCATCTTATTAGTGATTCTCCAATAAGATTAAATGCTATAGAATGCCCAAAATGCAAATGATGTAAAGACATTCTTAAATTCAAATTAAACTGTATCCCAAAATTTCTGGAAGAAGTTAAAGTCCAAAAATTAAAACAATAATAACTTCACAAGTTATGAAACTTAGAAAGTTAAGCAAAGGAATTAATGTTTAAAATAAAATTTTTCTTTTTTGTTTATTAAAGTTTAAGAAAATTCAAGTCTAAAATTCACTCTTTCAACTTCTTGAATGGGCTCAGTTTCCTCGAGATTCCTTTCTCTCTCTCTTTCTCTTTCTCTCTTTCTTTCCCTCTTTTCCTAACTCTTTGTTTTAGATCCATGGAAAATGTCTTATTTCTTAAAAAGTCCAAATAGAATTTACAATATTGTATAGTGCTGTCTGACAGATACTGTCACTTGAGATATTTCTACCTTCTCACAAAGTTTAGAAATGTGCAACATTGGCAGGC
This sequence comes from Hylobates moloch, assembly GCF_009828535.3. Lineage (NCBI taxonomy): Eukaryota > Metazoa > Chordata > Mammalia > Primates > Hylobatidae > Hylobates > Hylobates moloch. The sequence goes on along the minus strand of NW_026652292.1, from coordinate 73,117,752 downwards.
CAGATCATGTTAAATATTTAAATAATTTTTCTTCTTGTATTATATGTGCATGCACACACACACGCATGAACATATATTCTTCCGTACTTATACCTGTGTCTATATATCCATCCGTCATTTTTCTTTTATCCCTGAAAACAATCGCCAACACGCAGATATTTTCCAGCGACATAATGCCCAGTCTTTCCTGTTCAGACTTTTTAAGTCCTTTGGCCCAATGCCTCCTTTTACTGTTTTTTTGTGTTTTTTGTTTGTTTGTTTGTTTGTTTTTACAGAGTCTCGCCCTGTCGCCAGGCTGGAGTGCAGTGGTGCAATCTCAGCTCACTGTAACCTCTGCCTCCCGGGTTCAAGTTATTCTCCTGTGTCAGCCTCCCGAGTAGCTGAGACTACAGGTGCACACTACCATGCCCAGCTAATTTTTGTATTTTTAGTAGAGATGGGGTTTCACCGTGTTAGCCAGGATGGTCTTCTTCTGATCTCGTGATCCACCCACCTGGGCCTCCCAAAGTGTTGGGATTATAGGCATGAGCCACTGCGCCCTGCCTTTCTACTGATCTTTACTGTGGAATTATCTCCCAGACCAACTTCTTTTTCCCTATGAAAAATTATTTAATCCAAAGCCATCTGGCAGGGATAAGCTTATGGATAGGGTCAAGTTCAGGGCCCATGGGGGATGAAGTTTATACCATTTGACGCATCCTCTGCCACACACACATCAAACAATATAAAATGATAACAAAATCAGCTATGAACATTGTCCTGCTCCTTTGTATAATGCCTTTGGGTGGGTCAGCACAGAGAATGGAAGGGGTATTCTCAGAAGCCATGCCTACACCAGAATGTCTAGCAACACATGACCCTTCATGAAAGTGATCACAAGCCACATAGATATATCCCACTCAACTCAAACTAAAACTGTGTCTAGTTTAATTTCCCGTTAGTTGGATCCCAGAAATGTCCATGTCTGTTCCCTTCCCAACCTTCTACTGGGGAAGAGAGATGAAGGGGAAGATGGAGTCCAAATAAGCAGTCGTCACAACCAATTGTGGCTACAATGTCTTACTTTTGCCAATTTTACAAAATAGATGACCTTATGAATACATCGCTGAAAACTCTCAGAGAGGCCTAGAAAGGAGTTTGTGTTTCTTAGCTTCAGCACACATCTTCAGAAGTGTGTCTGTGAATCCAAGGTTGGTTCCTGTCCCTGGAAGAAGATTGGCATCAGGAGCACCTGACTTAACCCTACCTGCCTACTTTTGAAATAATAATTTGAAGCCAAGGCCCCAGTATTTCAATGCAGTTCATGGACAACTCATGCATCTAAAATTGGAAGGCAGAGAATATTACTCTATCCCTGAATGTCTAAAAGGCCTAGAAGACTTTTCACCTTATTGTGAAATGTTTCCCTGGGCTAAAGCTATTTGGGTAAAGCTGAGTCACAGCTCAAGATCAAGTTGCAGCAGCTTGGCCCACCATCTGCTGAGGCCAGTTGTAGTCTAGTCTGTGTTTGTGGTTAGGCTTTACAGAGCAAGTAACTGCTGTGGCCAGTGTCGTCGGCAGGGTACTAAGTGCAAAGCTTTTGGAATTTGTGATCAAAGTCTAAGAGCTACTGGGTGGTTCCCACAAATTGAGCAGGCAGTCCTCAGCTTTACTGAAGTCTTCATTTTTGCTGAGGCTAACATGCCCAATATTTGCATCTCAGACCATATCCTCCACGATTTTGTTCCATCCCAGGACTTCTATTCCACTACTGATTCCAATGTCTATCCTTTTCCTGAGTCCTGAGGCCCACGCCTCTCCTAAGGTTTCCCCTTTCTTAAAAGAAATAAAGTCCAGGATCCTATTGCATAAGGGCTTGTATATACGCTCTTGCTTCTACAAAACAAACATCTTGTCTTTGCACAAAGTTGCCCCAACTTACAGAAATCAATTAAGTTCTACGTCTCATGTGCTCTGAGGTCTAAGCCCGGTGCTCACAAAGCACTAGATAAAATCCAATGGAAAAAAAGTAGCCTTGTATTTCAGAATGAGCCCGTATGAATCATGAGGCTTAAAATGCCATACCCACACAATAGGACCAACATAAGATATGCTGACCCCCAAAAAGATTAATGTTAAGGATATTAATATTGTAGACATAATGCCAGGCCTGGAATCCTTGCTCTGCCATTTACTAGGTATGTGACATTAGGCAGCTTGCCTCCTTTATCTGCACTTAAAAATCCTCTTCACTGTAATAAGGATAACACTCTAATACAGTAACATTATATTGTATGATAACATCGTTATAGAATGAATGATGGTGTCTCCACAAAATTAATATGATGAAACCTAATCTCCATGAGCTGGTATTAGGAAGTAAGGTCTTAAGAAGTGATTAGGTCATGACAGTAGATTTTTTGTGTATTGCTACTCTCACAAGGCACTGAAGAGACCACAGTTTCCCCTTCTACCACGTGAAGACATAGCAAGAAGACAGCCATCTAGGAAAACAGGATGCAGGTTCTTACTGTATCTCAAATCTGCTAGTGCAATGATCTTGAGCTTACCAGCCTCCACACGTAAAATCCATTTCTGTTGTTTATAAGCTACCCAGTCTATGGTAATTTGTTATAGTAGCCTGAATAGACTATGATAAGCATTATGATACAGCATTGTGATGAAGATTAAACAAGTTCATTTATGTAATGCACATAGCTCTTTATGAGTATTTGTTAAGTATATTACACACACACATACATACATGCATGTGTACATAGATACATTAATTAATTAATCATAGTCTATTTCTCAAAGTCCCCAGATGAATTCACCCAATGAAACGAGGTCACCGCTCAGACTTCAGATCCTTCAGTGCCATCACCAATATCTTAGAGAAAGAGGCTTTACTCCTTCAGCTTTACTTTTACAGCTTACTGCATGGTACCATCTGCCCCACTCCTTCTGGCCCATACTCCTTAAGTTGGGGTATGAAGAGGCTCAATGATTTGGCATCCCTCTCACTTCTCTTAGTTCTGAACAGAGAAATAAGATAAGAAATAAGATAAGTAAGGCAGATGAGACTAAAATACCAACTTTATTACTGAGAAAGCTAATGTTAGTGAAGGTGGCTTATATTTGTGTTCCTTTAGGCTTTGAAATACTGACGCTTAAATTTAAGGAATTTACCCACCCAGTGTGACCACCCCTACCTGGAACAGGTCTCTCTACACATGTTTCATGTGTGTACATGTGTGTATATGTGTGTTTCATCCTGTAGAACTCATGACAACAAGAAGTAGAGCAGAACATATAGTCCTGAAGGGATCTTATATCCAAGCATAACGGAAGAAGGAATGGCTTGACTATACATCTCCAATTTCTTCTTCCAAACTCATCAATCAGGAAGTTCCTCACTAATAGGGAGGAGGAAGTGATAGGATGAGAAGAGGTCAAAAGTATTAGGCTAAGAGATGTCCACTGAAACACTGAATCAAATAAAACTCATGCAAACTCAGTGGCCAAAAATAGCAATCACTTATTCGCATGCATCTGAGTCTCAGATGAGTATTGGATGATCCAGGCTGACCTCAGTTGAGTGACTTTGCCTCAACCTGCAGGTTTGGCTATGCCTGAATGAGGTGACCCTACTCCATGTAGGCTTATCTTGGGGCCCAGGCTGAAAGGACAGAAATGACAGAGAAAACTCTTTTCAAGGCAATAGCAGAAGCACAACGGAGAGAGAAGATGAAAACACACAAGGCCGCTTAAGACCTAGACTCCTACCTGGCACACTGTCACATCCACCCCTGTGCTATTTAACAAAGGAAGCCACTTGGCCACATCCAGAGTCAAGAGGTGGGAATATTCTATACCCAGGATGAGGCCACAGCAGTGGAGTGATGCAGGGAAGCGTGAAGAACTGGGACCAGTGATCCATCCATCTCAAGTCCCTAATCAAACTGGCACACTCAGCACAATTTCCAGTGTCGATCTCTGTATTAAATTCCACTTATAGCATATGTACCTATTTTCTAAACAACAACATTCTCTAACGCCATTCTCTAAACAACAACAGCAAGAAAACAAAATTATCCTTGCATAAATTAATAATGTCTAGTATATGGCAGATATTCAATAATTTGTTGAAGAATGAAAAATAAAGGGATGAATGATGAATAGTTGTATGCCTTGAATGTTACTTAAATCATTAATCCTTCTTGTTATTAAAATACAATTACAAACATTTAGCTATTTACAATTGTTGTGAGTAAAGAATACTGTGTTATTATTAATTCATGACTTAGTACATTGATTTGCAAAGGTGCTTTTTAAACTTTTTTTCTTAATTTCTCCACAACTCTGATTACAGATGGAATCTCAATCTTTGAGATTTAAAGTTTTTTTTTCTTAATTTCTCTACAACTCTTATTATAGGTAGAATCTCCATCTTGGCCTTTCTTTTCCTCTACCAAATTTCTAATTTGTCATTTATAAAAGTACTCTCTGTAACATGCTGTAACTTTAAGCTTTTTTTTTTCTATTCCTTAATCTTTTGTTCAGGACTCTGAAATTTAACGGTATAACTTCAAAAATGAGAATAAGTGGCCAAAAACGGCACACTTTACAACTATAAGACCTTGTTTTCAAATAGACAGGTTATATCTTGATTGTATGTTATTGGGTTTGTTTTAAATTTTTTTTAAAAAGATGAAATATCTATACAACCTAAAGGAATAAGACAAATATTGTGACAATGTAAATGTCAAGTGTGACTGGAGATCTGGAGATTGACTGAGAGTCCCTATTTTTAATAAATTTGCATGGATGTGGTAAGACTGCAAAGCACTTTTGATCAATCTTCAGAATATATAAATAAACGTGAATGTAAATGACATCAATATACCTGGGTTGGGAGGATCAGCACAATTTAAAATCAGTTGAATTTCCTAAGCATTTATTGAGCACATACTAAATTCACAACATCGAGTTGAACCCTGTGGGTACATAGAGACGGAAATGCCACATGACGAAAGGCATTGCAGAGCTCTCTTATGAACTCACTTGCCTGAGTCACTCAGTCCGGTTTTTTGAGCTTTATGTATCTCTGTCATTAAGCAACACATGACTGTAATATGTGGAGGCATCAGGGATTTGATGTGGACATATCTTTGGCGGACACCCTTCAACCCACTCCAGAGGTCCAAATAACCCTTCTCCTTGCTCTACTCCTCCGTTTAAAAAAAGTTTAAGGGCTTTAACCCTGTTTACTCTGGCCAACATGTGCACCACAACCTGTCTTCTGACCTCTTCCTGCATTTTCTTTGTCATTCACTAAACAGCCACATTGACCTTTTATTTGTAAACATACATATACATGTTCATTAGCACATGTAAACATGTAGAGAAAAAAATAGAATAACTCACCTCAAGGAGCCTGCAGCCTAGTTCATAAGTGTGAAATCAGTCATTCAATTAAATGTAGAGTGAGATTGTGAGGCATGAGCCATTAACTCGACCTGACTGACCATTGTTAAGGAGGTCAGGGGAAATTTCAGAAAAACCATAGCATTTTAACCAGACCCTAGAGAATAAAAAACAATTAACTGAGAGATGGGGAAGGAGGGTGCATGTTTCCTACTAATAAAGAAAGAGCTGTGGAAATCCCTAACATAATGCGAATCCTAATATTCTCATGGATTCTATTCAAGGTTTTGCCCAATTCTTAATTTTCAGCAAATGTTTTACACAAAAGCCTTGACTGTGACAATCTTTCAAGAAAACCAGGAGAAAGGCTGTAACTGCATGTTAACTGTGCCTCATCCATTGGAAGCCTACTCTGGTATTGAGACGTTTATGCTTGAGAATAAATGTAACTTGATTTTATAAAATGGTCAAATAGCATCATAGTTTATATCCACTTTAGTTATGGGCTAAGAAGTTATTAATCCACAACCAAAATAAAAGGCAAAGTTACATTCATTAAGATTCAATTGCTTAAAAGACTGTAAGCAATATTCTGCTTGTACATTATGAATAACAAAATTCTAGAGTACATACTATGTGCTTGTTACATATATTACCTCATAACATGCTTCATTCTGTGAAGAAGGCTGTGAAGAAGGTTGATATGGTTTGGCTGTGTCCCCACCCAAATCTTATCTTGAATTGTAATTCCCATAATCCCCACATGTCATGGGAGGGAACCTGTGGGAGGTAGTTTAATCAAGGGGCAGTTACTCTCATGCTGTTCTTGTGATAGTGAGTTCTCACAAGGTATGATAGTTTTAAGGGGCTTTTCCCTCTTTTGTTTGGCATTTCTTCTTGCTGCCACCACATGAAGAAGGATGTGGTTGCTTCCCCTTCCACCATAATTGTAAGTTTCTGGAGGCCTCGCTAGCCATGCACAACTGTGAGTCAAATAAACCTATTTCCTTTACAAATTACCTATCATGTGCCAGGTTTTCCCCTGAAATACATGTGCCATCAAGTGTTCTGTATCTTCTATACTTCTGGTGCCTGCATTCTGAGGGATGAGTGTGGTCCAAGTGGATATCAGTCAAAAACAATTAAACTGACAGACAAGATAAATATTTCTGCTCAGTAAGTTTGATGAAGGCGTGAAATTAGGGACTGAGATAAAGAATAATGGGGAATTATTTATGATAGTAATGAAAGATCACTTTGATGGAAAATTACATTTTAGTTGAAATCTAAACATTAGAAAGCAGCTACTCAAAGAGCTGTGTATTTACGTTCCAAGTAAAGGAAATAGCACGTTCAATGTCCTAGCATGGACAACAACTTGGCGTATTTGAGAAAGTGGCCAAAATGACAGGGGCAGCCAATTAAGTTGAGATGGTATGTTAGGCTGCTCTTGCATTGCTATAAACAAATACCTGAGACTGGGTAATTTATAAGAAAAGAGGTTAAATTGTCTCACAGTACTGCAGGCTGTACAGGAAGCATAGCTCTAGCATCTGCCTCTGGGAGGCCTTAGAGAGCTTACAATTATAGCGGAAGGTGAATCAGGGCAGGCGTCTCACGCAGTGAGAGTGGGAGAAAGTGGGGGTCAGGTGCCACACACTTTTACACAACGACACCTCATGTGAACTCAGAGTAAGAGCTCACTTATCACAAGGGGTTGGCCCAAGCCATTCACGAAGACTCCGCCCGCACGATCTAAACACCATCCACCAAGCCTCACCTCCAACATTGGGAGATTTCAATCCAACATGATACTTGGGTGGGGACAAATATTCTAATTATGTCAAATAGGCACAACATCATAGAGAATAAAGATAGAGAAATAATGAAGGGTCAGGTCACACAGAGCATGTGACATGACGAAACCAAGCAGTATTTATATAAACATGTGCTAAATAAAGTTTCCAAAGTGAGGGGTTTGGTGGGAGCAAAGAATGCACCAGCCAAGGGCTAGAAACATGGATACTAATCTCAATGCCATCCAGGGTCCATGATGTAGGAGGCACTCAACAAATGTCAGTTATTCTTCCTTCTTCTCTACCTCTAGTTCCATACACTGTACTCCACCCATTATTGCCTTTTAGAGTTAAGATATATTTTTCTATGGGCATACTTTTTGATGGATGACAGATTGCAACTCTCCTTGTCGTATGAAATCACAATATTTCTTACAAAAAGAACCTGTCTAACATCTAAGTCCAATCAAACTCTCTCTGTTAATTTAATTAAACTAATAAACACTAAATGTCTATTATGTACAAAGGACTTTTGCTGTTTGCTGCAGAAGTTGCAAGGGGAACAATCACAGTTCTGTCTTCAAAAAATTGACAAAACTTCTATTTCTAATAAGTATATAAACATAGTGTATTCAATAAAGAGTTTTTAAATGGCAACCGAATGAATGGTATAAAATGCAATTCTGAGATGTAGTAAAGTAACAAGCCCCTATCAAATATTCCAGAACAGGTCTCAATGCCTGATACAACCAAGGTGCCTAATAGGTGTTGGATGAAGAAAAAATACAGCCATTCCCCCACCCCACCCCACCTCACATCTATCATAAGGCCATGTTATTACAGGACAAACATGCCAGCAACTTCTTACCATTTAACTCTCAAATTATATACCTGAGTCAATTTTATTTTTCAAAAATTCTATACAAGACTTTAGGTGGAGGAATAGCTCTGGCTATTGTATGTCAGCTTTATGAAGCTAATAACTATTGATGCCATTTAATTTATCAAGCAAGCAGTTAACCAAAACATACTGACTACTAGCACAGTATATTTGATTTCTTCATTGAAACCAATACTTTTGTTTACATATGAAAAACAATAGGATTCCTAGATATTTTAAATACACAGAAAGAAAACCGGGATTTTACAATTTCCCAAGTTCTCTATAGCAGACAGCTTTGCTCACATAGCTCTAATTTTGCCAACATCAACAACTATAATTTTGCCAACAAAGATAGCATTTTTTAAAGGCTGATTTTGGCACAGTTTGGCTTAGATAAAGTAAGTATTCTATGGTGTTTATGCATTGTAAAACAGACATATTTCTTAGGGACATAAAGCTGGACTTCAAGATGTCATTTTTATTTGTTGATAAAGAAATCAACACTATAATTAATTAGATTTGGTAGCAGCATCAGCTGGCTCACCTGCCCCCACAAAACTGATTCCAAGACTTTATCTCCTAGTCAAAAGCTTGTTGCACAAATTGATGTTCTTGTTCATTATCTCCTTTCAGCTGAGCAGAGATAGTTGTAGAAGTCCTTAACCTTCAACCAACGTGCATTTCAGTATGCTGGCTATACGCTTTGTGGGTAGATAGAATGAAAAAATCTATGCCCTTCATTTTGAAGCCCTTAAGCGATCTCAGTGCTATTTTAAATGTTTTATCTTCACCTCTCACAACAGTCATGTGGGTTAGACTGAACAAAGAATCATTTGCCATTTCACAGATGAGGATGAAGGTCTGAGTGAGCCAGTACCTTGCAACTTCAGTAATCTCTGGAGATTGCTCCAGAGGGTTTACAGAATGAATTTTGAGAGTCCCTAATTTCACACCCTTTACTCTTGGCAGTATCAATCTTTTATTCTCCCCAACTGCACAGCTTCATGCTGAGACTTGCTTTTATTCCTTCTGAGGGAGGACCTCTCTGCCATCACTTAATTATAAATCCTGCATGTGACTCCCTTTCAAAAGTCTGGCAAACTGTAGTCATTTTAAAATCCAGCAGCAGACATTAACTTAGAAACCTTCATGAGTGATGGAAAAGGAAACTATTAAAATGAGAAAATAGAGATAAAATTTAAAGTACAAAATGGTCTTTTTGTCAGCTTACTCCAGGAAAAAAAATAACAAAAAAAAAACTTCTGTTGTTATAAAAAAAAAAAAGAAGAGGAGGTCTGCTGTTGGTGCAGAAGATTATGGGAACAAGGAAATTCACAAAAAGAAAGGGTAGAATTACTGGGATAGTTGGCTATGAATTTCACTAAATTAGAGACAGAAAATCCTCTTTGACTTTTGCAAAAGGTGATACATTGAAATATCTCTATAACATGTTACATTTTCATTTTTTTAACTTTTCCATTTAATAAAGTGTCATAAATGGTATCAAATTATTGGGAAAATAAGGAAGAAAGTAATTACCCATATTCTCATCACCCAAACATAGTTACTTTGATGTCCATTTTTCTTCATGTATGAAAATATACATCTTTTAATATAACACTCTTTAAAATGGTCATGAAATATTTGTATACGTCATAATTCAGAAAGTTCAGTTAAATAATGAAATACATTATTTATCCTGTTCTACATAGATTAACTTACTTACAACAGACTCAATATTTTATCCTTGGTGAAAAGAAATGATGTTTACTATACAGTGGGTGGGAAAATGAGTACCAACTGGCATTCCATTAGGATGGATGTTGGGTGGTGTGCCCAATGGGGCTGGGAGGAAGTTAAATAATTTCAGGTGCTTATCATGAACCAAAAATTGGGCTAAGATAAATGTTTGAGAAGATATGCTTGCATGCATAATTTTACATACTGCTGGAAAGATATCTACTGTTAACCTTCTTTAGTCCCTTTCAATCATATTCTTGAATGATGCGTACTGTTGATAAATATCTTCTTTATGAAAATATCCCAGTTGATAAAAGTGAGGTTCTTGCTGATGCCCAATGAATTTGACTCAAGGAAGCCAGAGACACTCTTTTAGGATACGATTTTCTACTAAAACAAACCTAATAAGAAGCACACCAGTAAAGCGCCTCACCACTGACCATTGCTCTTGTGCCTGATTCTCCGCCTCTGCAGTTCTATCTTTAAACAAAGCAAGCCTGTACCTCCAGACCCTTCCTCAAAAATTTGTTTGAGTCTTTCCAAAGGCTGAGACCTTCTGGGGTAGACAGTAGCATGCCTCCCTTGAATCTAAACTCCCATGTGGGGTTTCTTCTCTCAGGAGAGCTCTCTGACCCTTTACCTTTTCCACGTGTCTGGCTAATACACGTGTAGGAGCTCCAGTACTTGCGCCTTTGGGATCAGCCTGGCCCAGAGGTGGGGGCCCTGGTTCTAGGAGGTGACTTGTTAAACGTTGTTCTCAGTAACACACAATCAAATCAATATTTTTCCCATGGGATCCCAAGCCCATCACAATAGGGCTGATGAGCTAGTCATCTCCCCCAAATATGCATAAAAATAAATCCCAAAGAATACAACAAAACATAAAAATCACACACAAAATGTCTAGAAGATTAAGTAAATTACTAATTGTCAAATCTTGGATCTAATCAGGAGTTAAGAATAAATGTAAAAAAAAATTGTGCTTTATACCTCTAATATGCACAATAAAAATGTATTTTTAAAAAGAAACAGAAATGTTCTAAAATGTTAAGTTCAAAAGAACTAAAGTGAATGTGTTTTGCAAGATCTATAATGAGTAAAATTCAAAGGCAAAAAATAGCAAATAAGTGTGCAACAGCTGCATTAAAGACATAATATTCTTAATAAATAGCTCTTTAGATAAGTTGTTCAGTGGGAAAAATAAACAGGAAATACTAATGGTAAGGTTCACAGATACTTCATAAAATAGGAAATAATAGTTATAATCATATTCAGCACTGTGCAATCATTTAAAGATGTCAAGTCAAAAATCATATAAATTTGACTCTCAAGTTTAAATTATTAGAGAAATTGTGATAACTCAGTGCTGGAAACTATGTACAGTACAGCAGTCACAGAGATGAATAGATACACATGGGGGAAAATTGTATGTCTGAAGAGATTCATACCAATATTTTTTATAAAGCAAAAACATAGAAGTAATCTAAATGTTGAAAAACATGACAAGTAAATTAGAGTATCTTTACAGGTTATATTATACAGCCATTAAAAATGATGTTTACAAATATGTGCCAAAGTTGTGTGATAATAATTTTTATGCAATGTTAGGTGATACACATAGGATCTAGCTGAAAAAGTATGCATAAAAGAGCTCAGACAGAAACGCTCCAAGATACATTTTTAAATGGATATTTTTACGTTATGCATTCTTAAACTTGGGTGCAGCTAAAGAGGTTGTCTGAATGTAGATTTCTGGTCTAGAGACCTAAAATCTCTGATTCGGTGAATCTGGAGAGGGGCTCGGGAACAATCTACATTTTTAAACAAGTCTCTCAGGGGCTTCAGATGCAGGTGATCTGCAGCCTACTCTTGGGAAGCTGTTCTAGTTAGTAGGATTATAGATGCAAATATATATAAAAACATACATAAACATATATATGTACAACCTGCATAATCAGAAAGTCATACAATATATAAAATATATGCTGTATACACAATGTTTTTAAAATATATACATAATATATCTATGTTCCTGATTATACTTGTTTTTATTTTTAATTATATTTTCAATATATGGATAATTTTTAGGATTTGCTTCTTTTTCTTTTGATTTTCTAAAGAATTTACAGGACACAATAGTCACTAAAACTAATTCTTTGTTTCCTCATTCTATTTTATTCCCCAAGTTTTCTTTCTAAATGGGAAAGAAAATTCTATTTTGCTTATTTCAAATCTGTGCCCTCAGTAGAAACAAAATGCAATCTGAGTGGCAGATTCTGGTTCTGCTATCTTCGTATTAAACTGATAAGAAAATGGAATGGGACTGACATTTGTAAAGTAGCCTGAAAATTTCATTCCACAAAAACCGAGGCTGTGACTTGGAAGAATATGAATGAAGAGTGTAAAGTTAAGAGCCCTTAAGGACATAGAATGATTGCATTTCAGCTCCGTGGGTAATCTACAGCATGACTCCAGGGGCATTAGCTATGTATAGAGAAAAGAGGAGCTTTGCCACGAGAAAAGCAGCAGGAAGATTGGTGGGGTGGTGGAACTTTGCACAGAAACAAAAAGTACCTGCTGACCCCAATTCCACTGAGAAAGAAAAGGATCAAGATGATTTAAGGGAGGAGCAGGGCAACTCCAAGATGGGCTCAAATACCACAGTTAAACTACTTTCTTCTGTTCCACAGACCAATCATGCAGTCAGCAGACCCACAAGGGTGATACAACTGAAAGGACCTGAGATTCACAAACCTAAATAAAATTATTTGTCTTGCTGTTTATCAGTTGTCCTAACTTGGGCAGGCAACTTACACTCTATGGGTCTTGATTTTCTCATCTGTAAAAGGATTGAGTGGAGACTGCAACCTCTTAGGTGTGGAATTGCCTAAATCAGTATTCGGTCCAATCCTATGTTCAACAAATGCTTTATTTTCATCCTATGAAAGGTTTTCTTTCTTTTCATCCTGTGAAAGGTTTTCCTTTGTTCAAGGCATGAAAACAGTGTTAAACTCCCATCACAAGTCGAGTACTCTGCTATTTATTGCAAATGCAAGTACACATACACCTACACAAACACATTTCTGTAATTGATGTGATCATTTTCCTTAAGGAAGTAACAATTATGACTATAGTGGAAGACAGGGAAATATAATAGATGACAGCTAAGACATAGGTGTCCACAAGTAGCAACTATAGTAGTTGCAAAGTGGAAGACATGTAATTCTGAAAGAGAAAGAATGAGATTGGAGACATGTTTCAAGAGGAAAGCTACATGTGAGCTGTGTTGTAATGTGAACAGGGACTGGAGAGAAGAAAATGTAATTCCTTCCAGGTTCGTCACCTATTGACCAAATTGTTCCTATACTTCATGAACCCTGCTGTGTCTCTTACAGGGATCGTCCCATAATACTTCCAGTCCATCTTCTGGCTGCCTTCCTAGCTGACCTGATTGTTATACTATGCAGTTCTCTCATTGCCACCCTGGATTATGCAATGACTTGGATTCATAGATGTCTTCAATTAGCTACACAATATTAAATATGTGTTAGGTGGACCTCTGTCACATATTCTCTGGTTAGAGTGGGTTTGGCTCAGTTGTCTTTTGATACATTCACTCTCTTCTCTATGATTGGCAGAGTGTGGGTTGGCAACATCTAGAACTTTCACACTGGTAGAGATATTTGTGAGGATTCTGTCCGATTTCCCAGCCATACTCGGGTACAACACACGAAGGAAAATGAAGAAATGGTAAGACGCAGTTGGGCCCAGGTTTTAATTTCATGTCTTCCATTTACATGCTGTATGATCTTGGGCAAATTCATCAGCTTCTCTTAGCACTAATGGAGCTTATAAATATGCAGGACCTAGTACTGTGTCTGATACCCGAAAGGCATCTACTGAATGCTGCTATTCTCTCACACTCCCCTGGGTATTTCAGAGTTCATTATACAGCATTTTATTGAATTGTCCTGTGTTAGGGAGACTACCCTAAGATAAGGCAGCACTTTTTAATAATCTGATCTTTTTTTCAAAGGGAGGGTTCATTCTTATTTAAGAAATAATCAATTTCTTCTACGTAATCGAAGTTTATCTTCCTTTCACCTGGTTCCATGATTGTCTTCTGTACTTATAAATATGTCTTCAATTGTCATTAGGAGTTTGGCGCAGGTCTGTGATAAAACCGTCATTAGTCATTAAAAGAATGGAACTAAAAATTATTTATTTTCTAATAAATAAAAGCATGTTCAATTAAAAAGGCTTTCTTTTATTCCAAGGTTATGTAATTGTTATCCATTCATATTAAAATGACTTATAATTTATAACATAGTGCCAGATTATCAGATATATATGTGTGTGAGTATATATATGTATATTTTTATATATGTATATGTATTTATATATGTTTATATATATACACACACACATATATATGACCATATATGTAATTGCTTGGCAAAAGTTAATGCTGGCAACAATTTTTCAGTCTCCCATTTCATTTCTCATTAATGATTCACAAATTCCAAAACCCAGGAGCCACTTAAGTCAAACAGTTTAAGGATATCATACTTCTCTTTATCCGCTTTTCAAATTCAATTTGAAAAAAACAATGTCATTAGGTCATTTCCCCTTAGTCTTTCCTCCAGGGCAGAGATGCCCAATATTTTCATTAGCAACTTCGGTGACATGGTTTCAAGTTCTGTACCACAACTACTACTCTCTTTGACTTGTATTTCTAGCTTCCCACCTTTGCTTCCTTTGTGCTCTTCCTTTGCCAGACTGTGATAATCAGGGTTCCTACTAGAAGGCTGATCCTTCCCTCCTCTTGTCTCTTGTTCAAGCTGTAGGTCCATGATTTGCCCATAATATCCTTCCCTGACTCATCCTGGCCAAAGTTTTACACAGATTATAATAATAAGAGAAATACTATTTTCCTGTTTTCTTTTTTTCTCATATTTTGATTTTACTGCTTGTCTTCAATTATCTGTCCTTGAATGTCCTTATAGATTGATATCTAGAAAAGGGGTCAGTGAACTTTTCCTGTAAAGGGTCAGAGGTTAAATATTGTTGGCTTTGCAGGCCTAGGGTCTCTCTCAGGACTACTAAATTGTGTTGCTGTTGCATGAAAGCAGCAATGATTTATATATGATTGGGCATGACTGCATTTGAATAAAACTTTATTTACAAAAGCAGATTGCAGCTAGATTTGGTCGAGGGTTTGCTGACATTTCTACTGGTGACACTTTTGCTCTCATACCACTCAGTTCTCCTAATCCTCCCTACAGGGTAATTGGTAGGTTTTAAAATGGGGTCTTGCTCTGTTGCCCAGGCTGGAGTGCAGTGATGTGATCATAGATAACTGCAGACTTCAATTCTTGGGCTCAAAAAATCCTTCCATCTCAGCCTTCTGAGTAGCTAGGTCTGTGGCACCACTGCACCAAGCTAGAATTGGTAGGTTTAGAAGAGATAAGTCTTCTCTTTTATGTAACTCTTCCCCTCTCTTACCTCCCTTTCTCTTTCTTTCTCTCTCTCTCTCTGTCCCACACACACCCATATTCTGCCCTGCTCTTTATTAGTTGAGGATACTGCTATGACAGAAACCTGTGATTTTCCAGCTATACTTGTAATTAGGGGGAATTAACTGCCAGGTATATATTTTAGAAATATTTGTTACCCCAGTGTAACCTAGACTATTTTGATTGATGCATGGGATAGAGAATGAGGAATTACTTCATATAGTCATGTCTAAAAATGTCCTTCATCTCATCATTTTATCTGTAGAATAGCTGTCATTTGGATTTCCATGAGTCTGACTCCTGTGACATTTCAACTGGTTTCAAACCTGAGTGGATGTGTTTCCCTCCCAAAGGCAGGATAGACCTGCACTCAAAGTTTGGTTTGAATGTTGAGACTGATGATGTGACACACACCAGAAGAGTTATGAAAATGTTTATTATTTACTTTTTTGAGGTCCTGGGAAGGGCTGGGCAAGCCTCTCAAATCTTGTAATGCCTTGAGAGAAACAGAAAAGGAGACTGACTCTGGGTTTTATTGTGATTTCAGGGTGGGGCTAGGGTGAGGGTCCTCACATGTAGGCAAAAGCTTGCATGGGTTTTAATTTTTCATGGGCACCAAATAAGGTATCACCTAAGCTTTAATCTTAGCTAGCCCAGATATGAGGGACAGGGGAAAAGAGGGGGTTAGATGTAAAAGCTGTCATCAAAAAACAGAGTCAGACTATTATAGTTGAAAAGAGAGGTTTTATTTAATTATCATATCTCTAGCTACCTAGAATTAACAATACATATATAAGGATTTTTTTTCTTAATTTGTCAGTGAACTCCTGGATAGCAAATGTCTTATCTCATCAATGTGTCTATACTGATAGTTGCAATAACTTAGTAAATGTCCTTATGCATAATTAAATGATTCCTTTATCTAAATGATGCAACCTAATTATCTAATGCATTTAGAGAAAAATGCCCTTGTAGACTTGTAAGGGTTTTGTTGTTGTTATTGTTGGATTAATAGAATGCTGAGAATTCTGTGGACCTTTTTAGTGCTAATAGTCCTAATTGTATCTAAGTTTTATTGGATTTCTCTGTGATGAAGTCAAAGTTTCCTCCAAAACCAGAATTAAAGAGGAGCTATCAAAAGCACAAAGTTGCTTGAGTTATCACATTAATGCCTCAAAGTATCTAAAGGGGAAAATACCTCACATTGTACATGAATAAGAAGCAACATCTGTGTAGAAAGAAATTCTATCTTAATATTATATTACAGAGTAATCTCTGGAAAAGTACTCGAATGAAACCTCATACCTCTCACCATGTAATGATTGTGCCCTTTCCCAATACCAAATAAGACATATAAATTGTGAAGTCCAGTGTTTAGGAATAAATGCCAGAGTTGCTGAGACCTTTCCACATAAACATTAGAGAAGGAAAATTGATTTGCAAACCCCTTGTTCAAAATCATTTGTTTTGCAATCTTATTTATTATTATTATTATTTATTATTATTTGCGTGTGTGTATGTGTGTGTGAATGGATTATGGAATAATGCATTCTTTGGTATCCTAAGCAAGGCAAAAGAAAGCCATGTATTCATTGAAAGCAAAAAGTTTGTTTCCATTCCAGTAAGACTTGCAAAAATGGCTGAGAATACTCCATCCTCTTGAAGAAATTGTTGAATGAAATGGTTTATTTATAGACCTGGTAGGGATTACAAGAAAGACCTTTGTGTATTATCTTCCTCTTTCACCGCTAATCAGTAACATTTCTGAGTTCCAGGACCTGTGAAGAATTCTACCTTCAGACAACTGCTCAACTGGATTGAATCTGGGAGAAGAAGCTGGGGGCATTATTTCTTAACAGCCACCTAGATTCCAACAGCATCATGCAACAAATGGTACTAAGATCTTCAGAACCCTTGAAGAGCTAATCAGCACTTATACATGAAGGCAATGTTCTAAACCTTAGTGGTCAGGAAATGTTTGAGATTTGCAACAGTTGTTTGAGGTTGAGGCAGAAAGTAATAAACAATACTAAAATTATCAAAGAAACACCAAACACAAATCAATAGCATCCAATTGAGCTTTGCCTTTATAGCTGGTACTCTTTCTGTCCTCTTTTCTGCTTCCTAATAGATGTTTCTTGGTGATTTGGTCCTCCTAAGTGCATGGACATTGGACAGGATAGTATGATTATGATTAGAGGTGTAAGCATGACTAGAAGCACAAGTTAATTTATGAGTGATTGAATAAAAGTAATTTTGTGAAAAATAAGAACAAGTTCTTTTGGTTTCTATTTTGGCATGCTTTCTTTCACCATTTTAAAGAGATCTTTCCAAGATGAAATACATTGCAGAAATACGTATCTGTCACCTATTTAGAAAATGGCATTCATTTGAAAATGAGCCACTGTGAATTAGATATAAAGAGAGGTCAAAGTTAATAAACAGAGGCATTTATGTGAATAGAAACGTGCTAATGTTTATTATTATGGCATTAGTTCACATTAGAGATGTATTAAAAATAATATCTAGGATCATAGGCTAGAATACATCCTTAAAGGTCATTTGGGACAACCCCTTAAGAAAAAAGAGAGGAACAAACTTCGGAATGAATGGCTAAGGTTGTTTCTCAAGATCACACAACTACTTGGTAGATATACCAAATTTTAAACATAAGACTCCTGGTTTCTAACCTAACTCTATTTCCACAAACTTAATGTAGTTAAAAACTTTAACTCATATTTCAAATTTGTTGTTCTTATAAATGTGGATTGTTTTGTTTATTTTACCTCTCTATTTTTTTTCATTCCGAGCTGCTCACCTGCATCTTGGAGGGGTTAAAAATAATTATTCAATCTATTATAAAGTACAAGGCAATTTGATCATGTGAACATGTCCTATATATTTTATGTTCACACTCTTAGAAAATGTGTAGCCTCTCAAAGAGTTACTCTCTCCCCATGATTTTGCATGCAGCTACCTGTCCCTGTTGGCTTTGCTTGCATTTACACTAGAGTCTATTCTGCAAGAGTACAAGAGTGTAGATGTAATTATCTGGTATTTCACCCATGCAGCCTTCTCCTTACCTGGCTTCTGCTATGGGGATATCTCATCCTATTATGGCTTGATTCAAAGCAGAGCTGCAGGTGTGAGCTAAGTGTTCATCCTTTGCACTGCTTGACCATGCTTCATAGCTGAGTTAACCTTGATGTGATGGTCCCCTGAGTTGTTATAAATTCTTGCCTTTTCCTCCAATCTTACATAAAAAAAGCTCTGGCTATGCCTATGATGGGTTTGATAAGAGTGTCTAATTTTGGACTTCAATCTTAGCAGGGCTAATTGCCTAGAAATATAAGATATATTTTCATTCTAGCCTTTGGTAGCAGTAAAGGCAATATACCTTCCTCTCTCTGTTGAATCATTTACCTTATTTCTCAGTTTATTCATAACCCTGATAGAAAAGATGGGTGCTGTTTATTTGTGAACCCTCAATGCAAACAAAATATCAGGGGCTTTCTTAGGCATTTGATCTGTATTTCCGTATTCTGACAACATATTCCTCTTCCTCTTAAAGTATAGCACTATCTATTTTAAGCTACCTCACTTTGAAAAGGTTTGCTAATAGGAAAAATAATACTCAATGTACTTACAAGTTCCATATTACTTGTCAATATTTTATCACAATTTGAATTCTAAAGACACTTTTTGTAATATAAGGAAAATGCCAGATATGTGATACAGTAAAAAGTCATGTTAACTGTCATATATTTAAAATATAGGCTCCACAAATATTGAACTGCATTATATTAAACTCATACATAGTTTTGCATTGCCTGCATTTAGATTTCTTCCTCCAAATAGGCATACTTTGTAAATAATTCATAAGTCATGTTCACAATCTGACGATTAAACCTGCAATAACTAAACTACAGTAATATTGGTAGCAAGTGGCTTATTGGTAATGGATTATTGTAGAAGAATCCAGGATATGTAAGATGCATATACTAAACTTCCTGATCAAAAGGGAAATCAGGGCAAAATGAGTATAAGATCATGTCTTTTGGGATTTTCCAATCTAAAGTATAAAGACCAACAAACAGTTAGTCTCCAGGAAAATCACATTTCAGTTGCTAAACTCCATAGATAGGTTTATACCTCTTATTCATTAGTTACAATATGTTGAACATTTTCTTAGGGCAGGGCTTATAAAACCGATTGTCATAATTTGAGAATTATAGGGAAATTCTCCAGTTTTAGACACAGAGATGAAAAGAGACCAATCTATAATAACCATAAAATAAAATTCAAAAATTAATCGTTTCAAAACTGAACTCACATAAAGCACAGCCACAGAACATCAGAGACTGTTGGCTTTTACCTCCCTATTTTGTTTACCTGGTTCCGAAATAATCTGAGTAAATTTTACGTCTCACATGTGAAAACATTACTCATCCATTTATAATTTCTGGCTAGTAGATTTCACACTCAGTGATACAGAGAAGTTTGGAAATCAAGATAGGACAAGAAAAGGTATCTTGCACAATCTGTGACAGTCTAATCGATTGCTTACAGTATGGCTGCAATCATTTCCCTTCCCGTATCCCTGTCCTTTCACAAAGGGAAATCTATTTCCATACTCCTAAATCCCAAGTCAATCTTGCCACTTGCTTTGGCAAGAGAATGCAATATGCCAGCTTTGAATCTTGCTTCTAGAAATGTGCACGCATCTACTTTCTTTCTTCTTTCTCTTTGATGCATGTCACTATCATGTGAGAAATTTGAGTCTAGTGAGTTGCAAGATCATGTGGAGCATAGATAAGTCATCCCACCAGCAATGCTCTAGCAAAACTGGTAACTATTCACAGTTACATGAGTGAATCCAACAGAGGTGAGATGGACCACCCAGTCATGCCCAGTCCAAATTGCCAATGTGAAGAATCATAAGCCCAATAAGTGGTTATTTTGTTCAACTGTAACTTTTAAGGCAGTTTGTTATGTAGCAAAAGCTAACATATACTTGGTCTTTTTCATGACTAATTTTGTAAAAAGTTACTGTTTGCCATGGATCATCGATCACCTTTCTGATTCATGAGGCTCTATCTCAGTCCTCATTTACATTGCTGTAAAGGAATACCTCAGGCTGGGTAATTTATAAAGAAAAGAGGTTTATTTTGTTCACAATTCTGCAGAATGTATGAGAAACACGGAGACAGCATCTGCTTCTAGAGAGGGCCTCAGGAAGCTTTCACTTATGGTGGAAGGGGAAGGAAATAAGACATCACATGGCAAGAGCAAGGAAGAAGAGAGTGAGGAGGGAGGTGCCAGACTCTCTTTTAATAGCCAGTTCTTTCAGGAGCTAAGATGACAAATTACCCCATCCGGTGAGGGCCCCAAGCTATTCATGAGGCACCTGCCCTCACAGTGCAAACACCTTCCATTAGGCCCTACTGCAACATTGAGAATCGACTTTCAACATGAGATTTGGAGAGGACAAACATCTAAACTCTATCAGGCTCTATCCAGCTAAAATCTAAAAAGAGGGGCATTGCCTTTCTAAGATGTCAGTGGCAGCTTAGGCTGAAATCCTATGTTAGTGCTACTAAAAATACAAAATATTCTCCTCTCTGGTCGCAAGCATAGTATGATTTGTTTCAACCAGGTCATCCCAGTGTAGAATTAAGAAGTAAAATCATTAATAAGAAAACATCCATTTCACTCAAGGGAAAAAAATACACAATAACTTATAACAAGATTTCCTTGAAGTTCATTGCTAGAGTGCTGTGACTCATCAGTCAACACAAAAGTGAATAATCAGATGAGAGATGCTTACCCTAATCAGGCCCACTGACCATTTAGACACCTTGATGTGTATTTCCAAGAGGGTGAGGAATATAGAAAACAGCATTTGACACCTGCTTTGAGAATTCCTCACTATCAGCAGCATAAAGGAGACAGTCTTCATTGAGAATATCATGTAATAAGAGAGTCTGGTGAAGCACTTCCAGTCAGATCAAATATGGACCCTGCAGAAAGGAGGTAGAAAGGGCAGTATTGAGCCCACCAAAAAGGGCAGCCTGGAGGAATAAAGTAATCCCAACCAATGGAAGGGATGATGGCAAGAAAGGGCCAGAGAGTTAAGTTGTAAGTGGCGGAAATCATGAGTCATTATGTAGACCAAGAAAACTGGAATTAAAAGAAATGACAGAAATACATCAGATAACAACCCAAATAAGACATGGCATAAAAGAGTCAGCCATATCCAAAGAACACTTGGACCAAATTAAAACTGCAGGATGAGCAGAGACGTTCTAGGCAGAGAACCAGGAAAAGGGAGTCCTAGCAGAGGAAAACATTAGGTGTAAAGACATAAAGACATGAAACCTGAGTGGTATAATCAGGGAACATCGCGGGTCTCAGGCCAGCTGCAGAGAGGAGTATTTGGTTCCAAGACATAGATGATGATAATAAAGAGGTAAAAATCAAACTTTAAATGGCCTTATTCTTCAGGCAGCAAGTAGCCCAGCAGTGGCAAAATTAGCTTCCATATTTACATGTTCCTGTGTAAATGTGGAATTGATCTCAAAGACATTTGCTATCTAACAGCCTGACAGGCTTATGCTCCATGTTCTGAGGAAATAGAGCTTGTGTAAGTTTCTCTTACTCTCTCTGGTATGGGCTGTCAGGTTGTCACACTTGTCTAGTTCCTAAAAATATGATCAGCAATTTTGAGGATGAGAACTAAAGAAAGTAGCTGTAAGACTGACAGTCATCTTCCCTTTTAACATGTCCTTCTTTTATTTTATAACTTCTCTTAGAAAAAAAATACATTTAAGAAAGCAGAAAATATTTAGTGGAAAAGGAGAGAAAAGGGGCTAAGTAAAGAAGAGATGAAAGACACAAGAAAACAAAAATCAACTTTAGAAAAAAGAAAAACCAGGACTAAGAGAAGAGAAGAAATACAAGCTAGAAAGAAGTGATAGATATTAACTAAAATTTGGCAAGTAATTAGTATGACACTTGGGCCAGGAGGGTAGAAGAAGAAAAAAATAAAGCAGGCAAGCAAAAAAGCTTAATAAACGAGTATAAATATAATGTTGATCAAGAATATTTCATTATAATACATTGTTAATTTACACTGCATTATTAAATACGTGGCCAACAGCACATATAGTACTTAGGCGCTGTCTTTGTGACTCTTACAGCTATAATATTAGTGGGAAATTAGAGAATTTATATTTTTTCTTATATCTAAAAGGGCAGATAAACAGTGAGGTGGGTAATGTTTGCAAGTTTACAACTGGTCAGTGCTGATAGGAAAACCCTGTTTCCTGATGCCATCTTTATAGTTGCACAGATAAACTTCTCAGCAAATGTTTGTTGTTGGAAGTGAAGTGATGAACAAGAAGGCACAAGGTAAATCAACGGAAAATACATAAATAGAACTCAAGATTCCTGACTTGCATTTTTACATGGCTCTGCAAAGTTGTTCTCACATGCATAAAAAACAATAAAATCACTTGAAGGAGACTTCTTCCTGCTTCCTCATGATGCAGCACGTTAATCTAGTGTAGGATTTCTCAACTGTGGCACTGTTAACATATGGGTCCAGATGGTTCTTTGTTGAAAGGGGAAGGGTTCTATGCATTGCAGTATGTTTAACGACATTTCTGATCTCTATCCACTAGATCCTAGTAACATTACAACTAAAAAATGTCTGCAAATATTGCCAAATGTCCTCTGGGGGACAAAAATCATTCCCAATTAAGAAACACTGGGGCTGGGTGTGGTGGTCCATGCCTATAATCCTAGCACTTTGGGAGGCCAAGGCAGGAGGATCGCTTGAACCCAGGAGTTCGAGACCAGCCTCGGCAACATAGTGAGACTCCAATCTTAAAAAAAAAAAAAAAAAGCCAGGTGTAGGGGCATGTGCCTGTGGTCCCAGCTACTCGAGAGCCTGAGGCAGAAGGATCACTTGAGCCCAGGAGTGCAAGGCTGCAGTGCGCTGTGATTGTGCCACTGCACTTCAGCCTGGGGGCAGAGTGAGATCCTGTAAAAACAAAAAACAAACAAACAAAAAAACCCATTGATCTAGTGGAAATAGAATAGACCAGGCTGCAGCAGGTAACAGATCTAGCTCCATCACAATGAATGGGGTGACCTGAGACAAACCAGTTTTGTTACACTCCATTTCTTCATCTGTCTAGTGCCCTTTTACATGACCAAGATGTGTTAGCTGTGAGTTTTATCAAACTGGTAAGTAATGACAAAGACGATTATCAAAGCAAGTCAAATCTGGAAAGATGTTTGTCTACAGTAGTCATTGATACAGGGGGTTTGGTGAAGGAATAAAAGGAATATAATAGGAATAAAAGTTATTGCTTGGGGAATAGTCATCATTATTAAGAGCAAATGGCCCAGCAAGTGTGGAAATTGAAGAATGAGGAACAAGACTGATGACACTGGGAACTGTAGCAGAGTGGAACTGGATTCAAGGAAAAAAAAAAGAGTGGTGGGTAGATAGGATTCAGGTAGAGCTGAGGCTGGAACTCTACCTGTGTGCTAGAGCTGCCTCTTTAGGCAGGGCTTGGTGCCTGTTTGGAGGGGCAGCACAGCGCCTGATAGAGACACAGACTGGAGAATTTCACCCATAGTGTCTTGGATGTCACACTTGCATTTCATGTTTTATTTCAAAAAGTATTTTAAAAAATGTGAGGCACTGGCCTGGGCACTTTATTATCTTAGACCACTTATTACATGTCCCAAACATTGGTATTCTTATTTGAAAAAAATAAGGCAATATCTTTTGAATAATCTAATGTATATAAAATGAGCTACAACAGAGGTTGAATCATGGTAGGTTCTTGATAAAAACTATATATACATTTCCTTCTTGAGAAACACAATGGTAACAAACATAATGCTTTCTTCCAGTAGCTTATATGAAAGGGGTGACAGTAGAGGAAAGGAATAGTTATTGAGTGCTTTCATAGCATACCACGCATGCAGTGTCATTTTCAGTCTTTACACACTTCTATGAAGTAAATATTTTTATCTTGTTTTAATGAATAAAAAAATGAGATCCAGAGAGAGCAAATATATCTCCTCATACTCATAAATAATTAAATAAGCTGAAAGTCACACCATTATAGGTGACCCCAATGTTCCTGCTGTTTCACTTACAGCACATCTCTACTCTCTAAAAGCCATCCCGGTAGTACCAAATGGGTTAGTGTTATTTAAAAAAATAAACATGCTACAAAATATAAGATGTTAATATTATTTCAAAGTCAGGAAGAGGAAAACAAAACTGACATTTGGGAAGCAATTTGGGATTCCAAATATATCATTTCTCATAATTTTGGAGGAATGTTTTGCTATTATGTTTGCTTGTGAAAGTATCTAAACAATTCCAAAAACATTTGAAGCAGGCATCAAATATTTGAAAAGCCTCCAAATTTCACAAAAGGAGTTGGCAAGCTTTTTAAATGTGGACTCTCTATCCAACTTTGCTACCTGAAGAATGTAGACAAGTTTGCAATTGATGAAAATGCTCACAATAATGATTTTCTTTACTTAAAATGTGCAGAATCATTTCTGAACTCGTAAGACTGTCATAAGTACCCGAATGAACTATTCCTTCTAATCGACAAAGCAATTACTTATTTCTTAAGAATGAGAGAAATGTACCTTCATGAATTAGACAGGTTGTCCTACCAGGTGCTGACAAGAGACAGGCAAAAATAAATCTTTTTTTATCATAGTTACTGTAATAATACATTTTCTGAAAACTTTTTTTTAACCCAAGGACGACCAAAAAATGATAATCAGTGAGCCCTTCTTATACATTTGAAGAAGCTCATATATCGTAAGTCTAACGTTTGGTGTTTTCTTCCACTCTCTTCCTTGGGAAAAAGAGAAAGTTGAATGAATCTGAGCAGTTGCTTATAATTGTGCTACGTCAAATTGCCAAATCTTAGTCTTTGACATTTTATCATTGCCATGCATTGGAGAAAAATGCTCCTTAATAGGGTAGTATTTAAAATAAGAAGCCACAACCTTGTCATTATTATTAGCACAATGGAACCAGGCACGCTAGAATCAGCCATCCAAGCTATGGAGGGGCTGGAAGTTAATTACATTACCTTAGACAATAAGTTGGTCTTCGTGGTTCCAGTTATCTCTGCACACAGTTGGCTCAATTTTTTGTTGTTGTGTAATGTCCCATTAATCACAGTTACATTTGTTCCCTGCCATGTGATTCATCATCCTTTCCCCCTGAAACGACTTCCATTCTCCAGGACTCAAGATAAACCACTAATTTAAAGTGGCAGTGACCAACCTTGGCTATCACAATGGCATAGTTTGAATGAGGAGAGTCAACGGCAGCACACACAGACTCCAGGCATTTCAGTCGATTCAAATTATCCCTTGTGATTGGGTTCAGGCATGGGGATAGAGATCAGGTGTGACAATTATAGGACAAACTCTTGAAATGAAGCTGAAGGTGTGTTTGTCTTTGAAAGTTATCCGAGCACACTCATTTGAAAAAGATGACAGTAAAGTACGTGGAGAGGGAGCAAAGTATAGGGAAAAAAATCATGGGCTAAGTTTGGGGAGAAATATATTCTCACTTTAGCTTTGAATAAAGATATCTGTGTGACCTTGAGCAAGTCACTTTATCACCTGGTCTCTCTTAAAAATTGGGAACTTGGAACAGGTGATGTATTTACATAGCATTACTATTTTTCCTTTTCCTGGACTCTGATTTTTTTAATTTGAGAATTAGCATAGAGATGCTTCCTTTTAATAAAATATCAACAAAAGTATTATATGAAGCATTTTGAAGTGTTTCTAATGATTAAAATACTGATTATTGGGAGGATAAATCTATCCCTGTTCTCAGCTGTATATTATAGATCTTTCTCCTTATCAAGACCAGACTTCACCATTCAGCAGGCTATTATTTATTTTCATTTTATCTCCTGCTAACTCTAACTTCACCAAATGGCCACAAATATCTCCTAACTCCCTAATTAACTACTTTGTACAATTTTGTAGCCTCAGAAAAAAACTCTTGTATGATTCCCCCCAAGGTATTTCTGGAGTTTGGGGGAGAGGACCTATTAAATAGCTCAAGTAGCCAACCCCAAAAGCAAATTTCCAGAGACTTAGTCTATTGACAGAAAGTTTGGAATTATAAACCAATCTTTATTTTATCAAATTAATATTTTCATATAAATGTGATACATGGATTAATTCCTTTTAATTAATTAATCACATCAGTTCTGAAACTTAAGATGAAGCCTTTCAGAAATATTGCTCCTCTGATTCTGTTCCCTGTGCTGGTCAAATTCAGTAATTTATGGTAACATGACACCTTGTATTGTCATTATTACTTTTTGGGTTTCAGTTTGTTTGTTTTTTGTTAGTGAAGTTCTTAAGACAGAGTTTTGATCTCACACATTTGAAGATAGTTTCTTGCATAATCCCTAGACAGAGCACTCAATAAATGGTCCTGGCAAAAAATATGTTGTCCAGTGAAGCTTGATCAAATACCATGTATTTTCCACCCCTGCAGCCCCTCCTTCAGGTCTTACGAAGAGCTCCCAATTGCTAGTTGGTTGATTTTAGGGAACTAATAAGAGCCAAAATCACATATTTTCTAATGTGTACTACTGACCATACACATCAATATTAAACTTCACAATATCAATGAAAAGTAGCTGCCTCCACTTGCTTTTTATAGCTCAGAAAACCGAGACGTAAAAAGGTTAAATTGTGTTTGTGAAACTGTATACCTGCAATAAGTGAGTTGGGAGCCACACCCAGGCTATTTGTCCCCAGTGTGTATGTACTTCCTATTACGTAGTGCTTCCTACATCACATAAACTAGTGAGTTTATGATTACCGGGAATCATAGACTTAATCTACGTGAGACCCTGAGGAAATCACTTGGCATGTCTCTCTGTTACAGACAATATGTCAGCTACCGTAACATCTTCAATTAAGACCTGATTAAGATGAAAGTGAACACGGGAAATATTTAGAACAAACAAGAATAGGCTTTTTGTGGCTTTTAAAAAAACTATCAGTACTTTCATAAAGATGAATTCTTCTCAACCAGGGACAATTTTATGCTTCACAGGATATTTGGCCATATTTGTGGACATTTTAGTTTCTGAAGTTATCACAACTGCAGTAATGCTGTTGGTATCTAGCACGTAGAGGCCAGGGATGCTTTTAAACATCCTACAATGCACAGGAGAGCCCCTCACAACAATTAATTACCTGGCTCAAAATGTCACTTGTGTCAAAGTTGGAAAACCCTGCTATAGACAGATAGTAATTAATTAAAGAATATAATTGGAAAAAAATGAGTACCCATTAACAATAACAACAAAAGCTATAAAGTACCTAAAGACAAATACAATAAAAATAGGCAGGCTCTTGACTGAACACTTAATAAAACATCATTATAGGGTGTGTTTAGAAAAAAGAGAGAAAAATATATAACTCATTCACTGAAGGAGAAAGTTCAATAATGTAAAGATGCTAAAACTCTACAAATTAATCTCTGTAGCCACTGAGATCCCATAATATTACTTTCTGAAACACTGAAATAGGCTGAGGAAGTATGTAATGTAGCAAGAAGATTATTTCAGTGGGGGTGGAGAGAACAAAGGGTAGCTCCCAAAACTTGGGACCTTATAGAACGTTTTAAGAACTTTGACTTTCCTCTTAGTGAGAAAAGATAACATCGGATGATTGCTGCAGATGTGATTGTTTTTAAAAAGCTCAGTCATGAGGCTATGTGGAAAATAGTTTGTGTGTTATGTTGTGAGAGGGGCAATCAGAACTGAAGCAAAGCAACAGCTAGCTTGCGATTGCAGCAGAATACACTTAAGCAGTGGTGCTGTTTTTTCTTGGGAGGTGACAGTGAAGATTATGGAAATTGATCAGCGAGGAGATAGCTGAGGGTAAAGCTAAGAGCATTCACTATGTGATGAATTATCTATAAATATTGGGAGGGAAATTAGACCGAAATGATTTTAAGTTTTTGCCTTGTAAACCTAAAAGTTAGGACTCTCCATTTTCTGAGATGGAGATAACTGAGATAGGAGTAGATTTGAGTGCAGGTAGGAAAGAAGACTTGAATTTTGGATGTGAAGTTTGAGATGTGTGTTAGACATTGGATAGATTATCAGAGACCACTAGACACATGAGTGTCAGCTCATGAGAACAATCAGGACTTAAGATACACATTTTGGAGTCATCAGGGTTAAAGCGGCACATAAGCACATTCAGATGATGAGATGACCTAGAGTAAAAGCTGACAAAGAACAGTTTATGAACCAAGACTTAGAACGTTTTAATATTTAAAGATCTGAAAAAAAATACTGAAAATGCACAGTGTACAGTGACACTAGGAGAAAAATAATGATGACATAAAAGCTAAAGTGTAAATAGAATATTTTATAATTTCCAGTGTGATTGATAAAACAGTTTTGCTAGCAATGGGACTAGTTCCCCAGATTAATATAATATTTTAAATAACATCCAAAAGATAAAAACCACTTTAAAGAATATACCATTAAAAATTCAAAATTTGGCTAACTTATCTTAAAGTGATAAATATTTCTGCTTTTATTATATTAGCAAAATTAAAAAAGAAAACAATTCATAATCCCTCAAAGAGGGAAAGATTGAACAAGCAATAATTTAGTAAGCTAAAGATAACTATAGAATAATATTTTTCAAGACTATTAAGTGATCTAGACATATTCAAATAATGTAGTAAAGAGATAGAAAATAATATATAAATAATGATGTCAATTTTATTAAATTATAAATGCACATATAAATAAAAGTAAAAATGTGCATATAATGCCTGGTTATAAGGTAACATAAGAGAACATGGGATAAAATAAAAGACAACAGCACATTGACAGTTAAATTATGCATATACTTAAATTTTCATATTTACTTTTCTGGTATTTTATAAATTTTTATAATCTGAATATAGTCTTACTGTATTTTAACCTAACAACACTATAAAAATAAAATATATTATCATGGGTACAAAATGTATTACTTTTTGTTTTATCTTTTGTCTACAAAGCGATTTATGTCATCACAAATAATTCAAACTGTGTCCCAGGTAATATTCTGTTTGAATAATCTTCCTATGTTTTTTGTGTGGTGCTCTGCCCACTGCCATGACAGTTATGAACATTTTATGTGTCTGCTACATTTTTCGAGGAAATATGTGCTCACACTTTAAGAAATGCCTTTCAGTGATGAACTCACCCTGTGGGAATAACTAAAGGAAAGGAAGAGAGGAAATCACCTCTGTGTACTGGCCACCAATACTTGATTACAGCAACTACTCAAATCCTCCCACTTTCTACTGTCATGAAACCACTTCAGTGAGAAACAGTGGCTCTTTCCCATCCCTCCTTCCAAAAATAATGTTTGCATGACTGATGTAATAGAATTGAGAGTCCATATTAAGCTGATATATTTAGGGTGAATTGATTTTTGATAAAGGTTTTAAGACAATTCAATGGGAGAAAGAAAAGTCTTTTTAACAAATGGTGCAGGCACAACTGAATATTCATGAGCAGAGAAATGAAGTTGGACCTCCACCTCGTACTACACACAAAAACTTAATCAAAAGCAATCACAGGCCTAAATGTAAGAACCAAAACTACACAATTAATTTTTTTAAAACAAAGGTGAATAAGCATATGTGACCTTGGACTGCAAACTAAATTTTGGTTATGACACCAAAGCCAACAGCAAAAATGGGAAAAAAGAAATAGAAACCAAGTTTAAAAAAAAATTTGCTTCAAAGGATGACATCAAGAAAGTAAAAATATATCATAAAATTGAAGACTGCATTTGCAAATCATATATTTAATAAGGGTCTAGTGTCCAGAATATTTAAAGAACCTTTACAATATGAGAATAAAAGACATTACAACTATATCACTTTGTGAAAAAGGCAAAACTAGTAGAGCTAGTACAAAGAGCAGTGGTTGCCAGGGGCTAATGGGGAGTGAGGAATGAATTAGCGGAGCTCACAGAATTTTTAGGGAAGTAAAAATATTCTGAATACTATAAGGGTGAGTATATGTCATTATACACTTGTCCAAAACCATAGAATGTACAACACCAAGAGTGAACTGTAACATGAACTGTGGACTCTGGCTGACAACCATGTGTCAATGCAGGTTTGTCAGTCAGAATAAACATTACATGTCTTTTGGGGTGTTGCTAACAGGGGAGACAATCCATGTGTGGGAACAGGATATACAGGAAATCTCTGTACCTTCCTCTCAATGTTGCTGTGAGCCAGAAGCTTTTATTAAAAAATAAAATCTTTAAAAATGCAATTAAAAAAATAAAGAGACAAATTACCCAGTTTTTTTTAAAATGTGAATGTTTAGATAGATATTTCTCCAAAGAAAATATACTAATGGCCAAGAAGCACAGGTAAGGAAGCTTAATATCATTAGTCGTCATGGAAATGCAAATCAAAGCTGAAATGAGATACCATTTCACACATAGTAGGGTGACCATAATCAAAAAGGTAGACAATGATATGTGTTACTATAGACAGGATGTAGAGAATTTGGAGCCCGCATACATTCCTGGTTGAAATAAAAAAAAAAATGTGCAGTCACTTCGGGAAACAGTTCAAAAGTTCCTCAAAATATTATCCATAGAGTTACTACATGACCCAGCAATTGCAATTGTTCATGTATACACAAAAGAAGTTAAAGCATTCATTCATAAAAAACTCATACACAAATATTCAGATCAGTATCATTCATAATGGCTAAAAACAGAAACAAGCCTAAGTAATGTTTATCAAAGGATGAATGCGTAAACAAACATCCATAAAATAGAATATTATTCAGCCTTAAAAATAATGAAGTACTGATGAATGCTATAACATGTATGAACCATGAGAGCATTATTATAAATGAAAAAACCAGACATGAAAGGTCACATATTGTATGATTTCGTTCATATAAACTCTTCTGAATAGGTAAATCCTTTGAGACAGAAAGTAGATTAGTGGTTTTGCAGAGGCTGAGAGAGGAAGTAATGGAGTGTGACATTAATGAGGACAGCTTTTTTTTCTTTTTTTTCTTTTTTGAGATGGAGTTTCACTCCGTCCCCCAGGCTAGAGTGTAGTGGTGCAATTCAGCTCACTGCAACCTCGGCCCTCCAGGTTCAAGAGATTCTTGTGTCTCAGCCTCCCAAGTAGCTGGGACTATAGGAGTGTGCCAGCATGCCTGGCTAAATTTTGTATTTTTAGTAGAGACGGGCTTTCGCCATGTTGGTTAGGCTGGTCTTGAACTCCTGACCTCAGGTGATCCACCCACCTTGGTCTCCCAAAGTGCTGGGATTACAGGTGTGAGCCACTGAGCCAGACCTGAGTACAGCATTTCCTTCCGGGACAATGAAAATGTTCTGGAATTAGATTATCGTGATGACTGCAAAACTTCGTGAACATTCTAAGAGCCACTGAGTTGTCCCCTTTAAAAAGTAGAGTTGTTTTATATGTGAATTAAAAAGGAAAAGGGGATCTGCTTTATGTTTAAAGTATTCTAAAAATGCCATGGATACCCCCATGAAGTCTGCCATATGATGCTGCAACTAGATGTCCTCTCCTCTTCTTGCTTTACTCAGCTTTGGGCTTTCAACAGACTTTCATGAAAGTGCATGTCATTTGCTTATAGGATGCACAATGTAGATACACATTACTGGGTACACAATGAATTGTCTAGAGAAAAGATATTTCAATTACAAATATTAAGAAACTTTCAATTGTTCAAAGCACGAACATAAGCGGGTGAGATCTTTCTTGTTGGAGTCAGCTTGGCCTTATGCTTTAACCCTATTGTCTTCCACCAACCTGGATGACCATCATAAGCCATTACAGTCAATCCTGGATACATCCCAGCTCCTTAACTAAATAATACAATACACCCCAGCTGTTGTTTTATGCACTCAAAGTATCTTCTAATCTACAATCTTAAACCTAAAATAGATGTCCTTATATTCTAACTCATAATTATATTACAATTCAGGATAGCTGATTGAAATTAAATTTAGAATCAGTATATTCATGATTATCTGTGATTTTTATTAATAAAACAGAAACAATTTCTGTGAGATTTACAGATACAGGCCATAACTGGCAAAGACATGTAAATGTGAGATTCCAGTGAGATATCTGCATGAATTATTCAAGACATTTGGTTTGCACTTTAATTGCACATCAGTTTGAATGTTGTGTTTGTGTGTGCTTATGCTCTCACAATGATGACCATAGTCAGCATAATTATACACTTAGAATGGCCACAGCCATTGGCAATGTGCAAGGTTTATAACGTTGATCACTGCTTTAGTAAGCTTTCATTAGATTATGCTATGATAATAAACAACGACTCCTCTATTTCAGTTACTTCCAGCAACAAAAGTTTCTTTCCTGTATTACATCTTAGGTGCCGTAGTTTGCTGTGTTCTTCCCAGTCTCTTTCCACTCTGCAATCAAGCTTTAAAAACCAACCTTTGAGTCAGTCTCATGGCACAAGGAAAAGAAAACAATATCCACACCAGGCGAGGGTTCTGAAAACTTCTGTTTGGATATGACAAGGTCACTTCCATTGCCCCTCCACTGAACACAAGTCACAGGGCCAACCTTGACATCAGTGGTGTGCAGCTGTCTACATCTACTAGACTGAGGCACCAGAAGTCACATAGAAACACTTGGAATTGCAAATTATCTCACAGAAAGAAGAGAAACCAGTAAGGAAAACAAACAAAAAATGCCACAAATGTGCTATGGTCTCCAAAAGTCCAAAAGAATCAGTCTCTTACATACTTCTCTGCCTGGCAGACACTATTCCTCTTTCTAATACCCTTCTGCCCTTTGCTACCTGACAACTTTTAGGAAAATTCGTTTCCCTGATGAAGGTATTTAGTACCTTCTTTGTCTTTCCATAATTGTATTCCCTAAGCCCCTATTATAATATTAACTAAATGCCTTATGATGTTACCTCTGCCTATAAACTACTTAAGGCTAGGACTAGGGAATGTTCTCTTTGTTACCTGGGTTCTGAAACTGTAAATGTTCAGTGAATATTTATAAATCAATGACAGAACATTCTCAAGATCCATTACTGAGTGGACCATTTTATGTTTTATTTTATGACATTCTCTTTCTCCCTCTTCTTGCTCTTATTTCTAACTTTAACATTGGTTGAGTGCCTTCTATTTGGTCAACAATGCAGCATAAACAGAAGATGAATAATGCATTCTGCGTGTCATTCAGGGACCCAGAGTTAACTGTAAGATGGACATACTTGAACAAGGAGTTAGATTAACCTTAATACATAATGTCCAGGCTGGTGATCCTAACATGGACCTGGAATCTGACAGTCTTAATATTTTACCAGCAATTCAATTGCAGGGCTTTCTATATTCCAATTCAGAGAATTTTGAATGAAATTATTTTCACTGTAGAATGTCCAAAGGAATTCTAAAAAATTTACCTTCCTGCCAAAATTCTTTAGTTGTGTCTTATGGTAAACACATTTCATTTTATTGTCAGACAGCTGTCCTTTGTAGCTCATACAAGACAATCATTTCCTTATCTCTATATTTATTGTTTTCCAAACTGATCTGTTAGCTTTAAAAAAAACCCTCAGCTTATTATCACAGTGTTCATCAAATCACTATTATCATGTTAACACCAACACATTTCAGTTATTACCAAGTTGTTGGTTGTTAAATAATAATTTACACTATAAATGTTAACAGTGTGTCACATCCCAGAAGGGCTCATTTGAATGTGATTAAAATAAGAACTAGTCATCTGAATTAATGTACTCTCTGGTTGAGATTAGAAAGAGAAATAGAAACACTTTTTCTAGACAGATGAAGTTCTGTGAGAACAAAAAGTGCTTTTGCAGTAACACAATTTCAGAAATAATGAAATATCTCTGAGTTTGGTATTCTGTTCAAACCATACAAATCCACTAGGGAAAAGGTAAAGAGCTAACCTTTACTGGTGTAACAGAATTTGATCTTTTCTATAAAACAGGATTTTTCCATGACATAGGTTGATTGGGCCTGTAGACTAAAAAGAGTTAGCTAATAATCCAATAGTCCACCATATTAGATGTCTTTGAGAAAAACAATGGACTCAGTTCTCTGAACTGATTAAATTATTATCCTTGGAGTAAACTCCACTCTTTCCATCCCTTTTAACTCCCTCTGGTTGTAGAGAATTTGTTGCATAGATTCCGAATGTCACACTTCAGAAGAAATCTTAAACAATCACTGCCTCCCAGAGATAGTAAATGAAATTGAGTGGGTATTGAAAACATGGCAGGTCAGCAGCAATATATTAACTACCAAGTGTTGCATAAAAATGTACTTCAAAACATGGAGGACTGAAGCCAAATATGTTTCATTATCACAAGTAGAGTCTGTGCATCAGGCATTGGGAGTTCCTTTAGCTGAGCATTTCTGTCTCAGGGCTTTTCATGAGCTTGAAGTCAAGATACTGGCCAGACTTGACCCAGCTAAAGGCTTGCCTTGATGAAGAGAAAGAATGCACTTCCATGCTGACTCAACCACATGGATGGCACTACTGGCCAGTGCTTGGTAGGACTTCCAATGTGGGCCATTCCACAGGACTGTTTTAATGCCTTATAACATGGATTTCTCCAAAGCAAATGATGCGAGAGAAAGTAAGACAGACTACTATAAAGATTATTTCTTTCAAATTATTCATATAATCAGTATAATCAGTATTTAACTAGAGTGTCTCTGTCTTGGCACTATTGACATGTTGGGCCAGAATAATTATTTGTTGTGGGGAACCATCCAATGCATTATAGAATATTTAGCATTATTCCTGGCTTCTACCCATGAGATGCCAGTAGCACTCCCTGCTCTCCAACTGTGACAACCAAATTGTCTCCAGACATCTGCAAGTGTGCCCTGGGAGAAAATGACCCTGAGTTACGAGCCGCTTGAAGCTGTTAGCACAGCCAACACTCAACTAACCTTGAAAGAAAATATAGTCAGCAAAGATGATAACCAAGTTTAGAGGTAGAAAAAAACTAATAGGGCCATCGAAAAGAAGAAGAAAATAAATAAGAAAATAAAAACCCTCTCTGCAACCCATACAGTCTCAATTCAGACCCCAAACTGAAACCTGATATTCTATCTCCTATAAATATTGACTGATCCTTTCCCATGGTCTGGGGCAATGACAGCTCCTGAAAATAAGCAAGTGATTAAAATGAGGTCCCAGCTCCAAATAGATCGCTTTTTTCTGTCCATTTTCTTAAGTTTCCCATCTCTCATTCGCATTCACCAAAAACTCAATAAAAGAACCTTAGGTAAGAAAAATGAAATCATTAAAAATAAATAATTTTCCATAACACGTATAGTCACAGAATATTACTTTTTTATAGTACAAATTCACCACTCAATAAATGTTTTTACTGAAAAGTTTGTATAGCATACCTCAGGATTCAGAGTATCACAGGTAGCTTATAAAACCTATATAATGTTTTTATAATGTAAAATATAGAAAAAAATCCAATAAAGTTAAGATAATTTAGCAATAATAGTAATTATGGTAATAATAATGAAAACATTAATAAGTAGCCAAAATCTGAGAAAGATAAAGAATTTAAAGGTACTAGTTACAAAGCCTTAACTGAATGCTAAATATAGATATAAATTTTATTTTGAACCTCTTGAAGCCTAGAGCAAAATGGAAGATATGACCAGCCTCATATTTTATACAAATATTTCACTCTTTGTAATTACCATCAGTGATTCTTTCTTCTTTCCTCCCCAGCCAGCCAATAAAAGTTGAACTGAAGTGGAAAAGGTGAAATTAGTTTTCTGAGTTAAAGACTGATGACTGTAACCACCATTAATTTGAATTTGTACACTGGTTTGTTATTTACTTGGATTTGAATTCAAGGTAAATAATATAAAAATAATGTTTACAGTTGGAAACATGTCTACTTTTCTATGACAAAGATTGATGAAAGGGAAGTTTACAATTAAAATTTTATTAGTGTGAACCTTGAAAACAAATTAGATTAGTGAGTGGTTCTCTAGGGCTGGGAGAGAGGAAGAATGGTTCATAATGTTAACAGGAATTAGGCTTTATTTTGAAGTGATGAAAATGTTCTGTAATTAGTTATGGTGATAGTTTTAAGACTGTCAATATACTAAAAATCACGGATTGTACGCTTTAAAAGAGTAAATGTATATGAAGTGTATTTTAATTTTTAAAAATTAAAAATGTATCAGTAATATATGAGTGGAAAAAATCAAAGGTAACAGATAAGAAAGCAGTTTGATGGGACTTTAAAAAATGAAAAAATAATTAAGTCTTCTATCAATGAAATATTTCTAAAAATAGTATTTTTTAATTAACCTATATAAAAGTGGGACTTACATATTTCCCAAATTGATTTATTTTCTCAATGAATTAGCTTATTGTTTGACCATTTTGTAGATTCAACATGACATACTTTTTCAGGTAGGAACCATGACATATAATTATCTTTTACAATCTCAAAGTGATTAGCACAGTTTGGTAAACAGTAAAACTGTATAATATTAACTTAGTGATAGACAATTGGCATAATCTTAGTGACTTTTCAAATACTGACCTTGATTCAGAATGTTAACCCAACCTATTAGGGGATGCTATAAAGCTAGAAAGAAGTCCAAATATATTTAACAACAGATTAATATCCAAAAATTAGATCAATACGTTGAAAAAATGGGTTAACTATAAAATGGATTTTGTAAGAAAATATTAGAAAGCAGGCAAACAAACAAACAAAAACAGGTGTCAGGATAAGAGGTTGACACCAAACTGATTAAACATCCAACACGAAAAACAAGGTTTAATTACTGAGCTTGTGAAAATGACTTGAAGAGCCAATTGGCTGCAAATGTGTTGGAAAAGGGCCTGGCTACAGACTCAGAAAAACCCAGAGATGCATCTCAGCTATTTCCCTTAGCTAAATTCTTAAACGTTCTTAGTCACAGTTTCTAAGAACTCATTTAAAAGTAGTCACTCCTGGCCAGGTGCAGTGGCTCACGCCTGTAATCCCAGCACTTTGAGAGGCCAAGGCGGGCGGATCCCGAGGTCAGGAGATTGAGACCATCCTGGCTAACGTGGTGAAACCCTGTCTCTACTAAAAATACAAAAATATTAGCTGGGCATGGTGGCGGATGCCTGTAGTCCCAGCTACTCGGCAGGCTGAGGCAGGAGAATGGCGTGAACCCGGGAGGCAGGGGTTGCAGTGAGCTGTGATAGTGCCACTGCACTCCAGCCTGGGTGACAGAGTGAGATTCAGTCTCAAAAAAAAAAAAAAAAAAAAGTAGTCATTCCTTCCTCAAATTCTT
Source organism: Hylobates moloch (assembly GCF_009828535.3). NCBI lineage: Eukaryota > Metazoa > Chordata > Mammalia > Primates > Hylobatidae > Hylobates > Hylobates moloch. The sequence goes on along the minus strand of NW_026652292.1, from coordinate 73,079,944 downwards.
TCTTACCCCCATTCTTTCTATCCTTTCCCTTTGCAACTTCAGTAAGCTATATGTCGAGTATGACATTATATCTCTATCGTTTTAAGCTTCGTTCTTGATAATTTTTCCCTGATTTATCATCTAATTTATAAATATTTTCTTCAGCCCTATCTAGTCACTTTTAGCCCATCTAGGAAGTTTTGTTCTGCTTGTTTTTGAGTGCTGTTCACCTCTAGGTATGCTAAGAAAACACAGAGTGGTCATTCAAATTGTGGGGTTTGGAGTCATCCTGACCTGGGTTTTAACTACAGATCTGCTATCCTCTAGTAACAGGCCGGTAGGACATCAGGAGGTTCTTAGGGTTTAGTTTTTTCCTTATCTAAATATGAGGAAAATAGCACTTGCCTCACATACTTATTCTAAGCATTTGTATTAGTTCATATTCTCCAAGATACAAATGCCAGGACTGCAATAAATGTCCAAATATGTAATAGGGGAGAAGCCTGAGAAAGAAAATATGAAGGTGGATAGGCTGGGAAACAAGCCTGATACTAGTGAAGACGAGAGAGGAAACATTTCTGGAAGCATCCCAGACCAGCATGCAGCCTAAAGAGGGTTCAGCAAGATCGAAGTCCACTGTCCGGGGTTCCCAGAGTCACAGTTATCCATGGTCAACGTACACGTTTCCTGGAATGGACCTGCCTTAGTATCCCTGCCAAACTCAGTCACTGGCTAAGAACATGGCCATGGGAAGAGTGGCCTCCATACAAATGTGATGATAGATTACAGAGCCAACAGGTGTCTGACCTAGACAAGTAAGCACTTTATTATTGGAAGTCTTCAAGTCACATTTTCATGACTGCTATAATGTTAAATAATTATTGATATGGCTTGGCTGTGTCCCCACCCAAGTCTCATCTTGAATTGTAACTCCCATAATTCCCATGTGTCATGGGAGAAACCCAGTGGGAGGTAATTGAATCACGGGAGTGGGTCTTTCCCATGCTGTTCTTGTGATAGTGAATAAGTCTCACAAGATCTGATAGTTTTAAAAACAGGAGTTTCCCTGCACAATCTCTCTCTCTCTCTCTCTCTCTTTGCCTGCTGCCATCCATGTGAGACATGCCCTTCACCTTCCACCATGATTGTGAGGCCTCCCCAGCCAAGTGGAACTGTAAGTCCAATAAACTTTTTTTTTTTTGTAAATTGCCCAATCTAAAGCATGTCTTTTAGCAGCAGTGTGAAAACAGACTACTACAATTACATACAATAAGTGCTCATCACAGAGCCTGACACAGCAGCATGTTCTACTTCATAAATGATCAATGGGCAGTCATGCAACATTGGAATATGTTGACTCAGTACACTGCTAAGCCTGACGCTTCCTCTGAAGCACCAATCAACCATTCCTAGATATCATGTTAGCAGGGGTGTTCTACAAATGTCAATAAACCACAACCTCAAGAGTTACAGGGGCTTGAGGTTACATATATTTAGGAAGTCTTAATAGAAGAGGTGGCATTTGATTTAGTTCTAAAGAATGAGAGCAGCAGGAGAATTCAAGGCAGCCTTAGAGTAAGTATCTTGAGCAAAGGCTGATAGAAATACGGAGAGAGGGGTGATTAGAACATTTCTATGGTAAACATGCTTATGGTGACCCATTTCTGGGAGAATTACCTGTTGAAAAGGTGTCTTCTGCATCATTTGAGAGTTGCAAATGAAAGAGACAACAGTGAGCACTGAAAATGACTCACCAGGGCTTCAGAGTAAATATTCACAACTTTGAAATTCAATACCAAACACTGTTCCCCCATGCCAAAGAACAAATTCTGTGTGCGACCCACCAAGGAGGCACTGGGTCTGGAGAAAACTCAGTCTGTTAAAAAAACATGTAGAATAGAGAATCCTGAGATTTCTATTTTAGCCACAGTTGAACCAGTCACCTGGAACAGGTCTTCTAACACACTGAAACGGCTCTCTTATCTTTACAGTAGATGCTGGGGCTACTTACTCTCTGTGTCCATTATCAACCAGAAAAATGCTACAATTCTGCCCTGGGTAATCACTAAAATAAGTACACCCTGAAGATTTCTGACTCAAAAGCTGTTTTATCCTTTTCAGCTCTCTGATTCTTATTTTTACTCCTGGGGTGAGAAAAGTAACTATTGCCATCCATCAAAAGTGAAAGTCATGAAACAGCTAATTGGTTTTGAATTTAGTCTCATCAGGGGGTCAAGAAAAAAACTTGGATCAGACTTGACAGTTTTGAGTGTGTCCTTAATGTTTTGTCTTTGAAAGAAAAGAGATGCACTTTTCAAAAGTCAAGGAGAAAATGATCTCCCAGGTATCTAATTTGCATATTAGAAAATATACCTTGCCTATCAAGGAATGTTTGAGTTTGTAGCAAAAATGAAAGTCAACTCTCAAATAATCCAGAAGTGAAAGAGATCATGGACATGGATAGCACAAAATCATGATGGAGGGCGTGCTGCTGAGATGACTAAGAGGGGACTAGGCCTGATCTTATTTTAACAGCTCTCCACTGCCTGCTCACTGTGGGCCTAATTGGCTTGACATCCTCTCTTTTCCATCTAAGAACTTTCCAAAGGCAGACTTGTCATCTGTCTTCACAAAGCTTATAGAAGGAAAATCATGGAGAGACCCCACTCAGTGAAGGCCTCCATATCTCCCTTTGACCACATCCTAACTCCAGCTAAAATGCCAATGTCATCCCCCTAAAACCCCAATGATCTTGAAAAGCCAAGCCTAAAGTCTATGTTTCTTTATATCACACCCTGCCTGAGTTTCTTGATTTAAACAAACATACGGAGATGGATGAAGCAGGGTAAAATAAACTGTATGTTAGAAGTAGGAGATATAGTATTAATTAGAGGTTTTTAATAATGACCCATCTTGAATGGGAAAGGCATCACACAGAGAATTTATAGACCCATTAGCATGGTCCTGGAAGACTGAAATTTGAGTGTTTATATCAGATGACATTGCAGTCATTAGGCATAAGTAGTAAAAACTATGCCTATTAACAGATCTACCCTAGCTTTTATGACTTAGTGAGAGCTGGCGTATTACTCAGGGTTTAAAAAAAAAAAAAAAAAAACTTGGGGGATGGGCAAAGATGGCCGAGTAGAAACAGCTCTGGTCTGCAGCTTCCACTGAGACATATGCAAAAGGCGGCGTGATTTCTGCATTTCCAACTGAGGTACCCAGATTGTCTCATTGAGACTGACTAGGTGGTTGACGTGACCCATGGAGAGCAAGGAAAAGCAGGTTTGGGCGATGGCTCGCCCAGGAGCTGCACGAGACAAAGGGACCTCCCTACCCAAGGCAAAGGAAGTGGTGCGGGACTGTGCTACCCACCTGGGGTTCTACGCTTTTCCCATGGATTTTTGGAATCTGCGGATCAGAAGATTCCCTCTTGTGCTTACACCACCAGGGCCTTGGGTCCGAAGAACGAAACTGGCAGACCCACAGCAGTTGCTCTGGTCGGTGGCCATTCAGGCAGGCACCGAGCTGCAGGAGTTTTTACATACTCTAGTAGCTCTCGGAACTCCAGGGAGGCAGGAGAGCTGTCCACTCACATGGAAAGGGGGCTGAAGCCAGGGAGCCAAGCAGCCTCACTCAGCGGGTCCCATTCCCATGAAACCCCACAAGATAAGACCCACTGACTTGGAATCCCCGCTGGCCAGCACAACAGCCTGGAGTCTGTCTGGGATGACTGAGTTCCTTGGGGAAGGGATCATTGCCATTACTGAGGCTCTAGTCAGCGGTTTTCCCCTGCCAGTGCTCGGGAGGCTGGGTGGTTTGGACTGGGCAGTATTCCCCACAGTACAGCACAGTGGCTGTGACAGATCGTGGCCAGACTCCTTCTTTAAGTGGGACCTGGATCCATCCCTCCTCACCAGGCAGAGCCTCCCTGCAGGAATTCCAGAAACTGCAGCCAGGGATACACAGACAAAACTCTCATCTCCCTGGGACAGAGCACCTCTGGGGAGGGGCAGCTGCAGTCTCAGGTTTAGTGGACTTAATCTTTCCGGCCTGCTGGCTCTGAAGAGTCTGGGTGATCCAGACAAGGGGGATTCCTCCAGCTCAGCGCACCAGCTCCACTAAAGGGCAACTGGACTGCTTCTTTAAGCGGGTCCCTGATCCCATGCCTCCTGACTGGGTGACACCTCCCAACAGGGGTAGCCAGACACCCCATACAGGAGAGCTCTGGCTGGCATCAGGTTGGTTCCCCTCTGGGACGAAACTTCCCGAGGAAGGGACAGGCAGCAATCTTTGCTGTTCTGCAGCCTCCACTGGTGATATCCTGGTGAACAGGGTCTGGAGTGGACCCCCAGCAAACTGCAGCAGACCTAAAGAAGAGGGGCCTATTAGAAGAAAAACAAACAAACAGAAAGCAACAATAACAACAGCATCAACAAAAAGAGACACCACACAAAACCCGTCTAAAGGTCAACAGCCTCAAAGAGCAAAGGTAGATAAATCCATGAAGAGGAGGAAAAACCATGGCAAAAACACTGACAATTCCCAAAACCAGAATGGCCTCTTTTCCTCAAAACGATTGCAACACTTCTCCAGCAGGGGGTCAGAGTGGGGCTGAAGCTGAGGTGGATGGCTTCACAAAGTGGGTAATAGTGAATTTCTCTGAGCTGAAGGATTATATTCTAACCCAATGCAAAGAAGCTAATAACCATGATAAAAGGTTACAGGAACCATTAACTAACCAGTTTAAAGAGGAATATAAATGGCCTGATGGAGCTGAGGAACACAGCATGAGAACTTTATGAAGCATACACAAGTATCAATAGCTGAATCAACCAAGTGGCAGAAAGAATATCAGAGCTTAACGACTATCTTGCCGAAATAAGGCAGGCAGACAATATTAAAGAAAAAGAAGAAAGAAGAAACAAAACCTTTGAAAACTATAGGACTATGTAAAAAGACCAAATCTATGACTGATTAGAGTACCTGAAAGAGATGAGGAGAATGGAACCAAGTTGGAAAACACACTTCAGGATATCATCCAGGAGAACCTTCCCAACGTAGCAAGACAGGCTGTCATTCAAATTCAGGAAATCCAGAGAACCCCCGTAAGATACTCCACGAGAAGATCAACCCCAAGACACATAATCATCAGATTCTCCAAGGTTGAAATGAAGGAAAATTGTTAAGGGAAGCCAGAGGGAAAGGCCAGGTCACTTACAAAGGGAAGTGCATCAGACTAACAGCAGACCTCTCAGTGGAAACCCTACAAGCCAGAAGAGATTGGGGGCCAATATTCAACATTCTTAAAGAAAAGAATTTCCAACCCAGAATTTCATATATGGCTGATAAGGATTTGGCTGTGTCCCCACCCAAATCTCATCTTGATTGTAGCTCCCACAACCTTCCTTTGTCATGGCAGGGACCCGGTGGAAGGTAATTGAATCATGGGGGCAGTTTCCCCTCTACTGTTCTGGTGGCAGTGAATAAGTTTCATGAGATATGATAGTTTTACAAGCGGCTTTCCCCTTTCACTTGGCTCTCATTATCGCTTGTCTGTCACCACGTAGGACGTGCCTTTTGCCTTCCACCATAATTGTGAGGCCTCCCCAGCCACATGGAACTGTGAGTCTGCTAAACCACTTTTTCTTTATGAATTACCCAATCTCAGGTATTTCTTTATTACCAGCGTGAGAACACATTAAAACACCAGCCAAACTAAGCTTCATAAGTGAAAGAGAAATAAAATCCTTTTCACACAAGCAAATGCCAAAGGATATTGTCACCACCAGGCCTGCCTTGCAAGAGCTCCTGACAGAAGCACTAAAAATGGGAAGGAACAACCAATATCAGCCACTGCAACAACACACTGAAGTACACAGACCAACGACACTATGAAGCAACTACATTAACAAATCTACAGAATTATCCAACCAGCATCACGATGACAGGATCAAATTCACACATAACAATATTAACGTTAAATGTAAATGGGCTAAATGCCCCATTAAAAGACACAATAGCAAGCTGGATAAACAGACAAGACCCATTGGTGTGCTGTATTAAAAAAAAAAAAAATCTCACATGCAAAGACACACAAAGTCTCAAAATAAAGGGAAAGAAGAAAGTTTACCAAGCAAATGAAAAGCAGAAAAAAATCAGGGGTGGCCATTGTAGTTTCTAACAAAATAGACTTTAAACAAGCAAAGGTAAAAAAAAGACGAAGAAGGGCATTACATAATGGTAAAGGCTTCAATTCAACAAGAAGAGCTAACTATTCCAAATGTATATGCTCCCAATACAAAGGCACCCAGATTCATAAAATAAGTTCTTAAAGACTACAAAGAGATTTAGAACCCCACACAATTATACTGAGAGACTTTAATACCCTGCTGTCAGTATTACACAGATCATTGAGGCGGAAAATTAACAAAGATTTTCAGGACTTCAACTCAGCTCTGGATCAAGTGGACCTGATAGATATCTATAGAACTCTCCACCCCCAAATTAGAGAATATACATTTTTCTCAGCGACACATGGCACTTACTCTAAAATTGATCACATAATTGGAAGTAAAACACTCCTCAGCAAGTGCAAAATAACAGAAATCATAACAAACAATGTATCAGACCACAGCATAATCAAATTAGAACTCAAGATTAAGAAATCCGCTCAAAACAACTCTACTACATGGAAATTGAACAACCTGCTCCTGAATAACTTCTGGGTAAATAATAAGATTAAGGCAGAAATCAAGAAGTTCTTTGAAACTAAAGAGAACAAAGAAACAACGTACCAGAATGTCTGGGGCATAGCTAAAACAGTGTTAAGAGGAAAATTTATAGCATTAAATGCCCACATCAAAAGGCTAGGAAGATCTCAAATTGACACTCTAATATTACAGCTCAAAGAACTAGAGGAGAAAGAGCAAACAAACACCAGAGCTAGCAGAATACAAGAAATAACCAAGATTAGAGCGGAACTGGAGAAGCTACAGACACGAAAAACCCTTCAAAAAAATCAATGAATCCAGGAGCTGGCTTTTTTGAAAATAATCAATAAAATAAATAGATTGATAACTAGACTAATGAAGAAAAGAAAGGAGATTCAAATAAACATAATCAGAAATAATAAGGGGGATACCACCACTGACCCCACAAAAATACAAACAACCATCAGAGAATACTGTAAACATCTCTATGCAGATAAGCTGGAAAATCTGCAAGAAATGGACAAATTCCTGGACACACACACCCTTCCAAGACTGAACCGGGAAGAAGTTGAACCCCTGAATAGACCAGTAACAAGTTCTGAAATTAAGGCAGTAATAAATAGACTACCAATCAAAAAAAGCATAGAAACAGATGGATTTATAGCTGAATTCTACCAGAGGAACAAAGAAGAGCTGGTACTTTTTCTTCTAAAACTATTCCAAACAATTGAAAAGGAGAAACTCCTCTCAAATTCATTTTATGAATGAGGCTAGCATTATCCTGACACCAAAACCTGGCAGAGATACAGCAAATAAAGAAAACTTCAGGCGAATATCCCTGATGAACATTGATGCGAAAATCCTTAACAAAATACAGGCAAACCAAACCCAGCAGCACATCAAAAAGCTTATCCACCACAATTGAGTCAGCTTCATCCCTGGGATTCAAGGCTGGTTCAACATGTTTAAATCCATAAACATAATTCATCCTAATCCTATAAACGCAACTAAAGACAAAAACCACATGATTATTTCAATAGATACAGAAAAGGTCTTCAATAAAATTCAACATCCCTTCATATTAAAAGCCATCAATAAACTAGATATTGAAGGAACATACCTCAAAATAATAAGAGCAATTTATGACAAACCCACAGCCAATATCATGCTGGACGGGCAAAAGCTGGAAGCATTCCCCTTGAAAACTGGCACAAGACAAGTATGCCCTCTCTTACCACTCTTATTCAACATAGTATTGGAAGTTCTTCCCAGGGCAATCAGGCAAGAGAAAGAAATAAATGGTATTCAAATAGGAAGAGAGGAAGTCAAATTGTCCCTGTTTGCAGATGCATGATCCTATATCTAGAAAACCTCATCAACTCAGCCCAAAAGCTTTTTAAGCTGATAAGCAACTTCAGCATAGTCTCAGGATGCAAAATCAATGTGGGGAAATCACAAGCATTCTTATATGCCAACAACAGACAAGCTGAGAGCCAAATCATGAGTGAACTCCCATTCCCAGTTGCCACAAAAAGAATGAAATACCCAGGAATACAGCTAACAAGGAAGGTGAAGGGCCTCTTCAAGGAGAACTAGCAACCACTGCTCAAGGAAATCAGAGAGGACACAAGCAGATGAAAAAACATTCCATGCTCATGGATAGAAAGAATCAATATTGTGAAAATGGCCATACTGTCCAAAGCAATTTATAGATTCAGTGCTATTCCTATTAGACACCATTGACATTCTTTTTAAATTCTTTCATAATTAAGAAAAACTTTTAAAAAATTCATATGTAACCAAAAAAGAGCTTGTATACCCAGGACAATCCTAAGCAAAAAGAACAAAGCTGGAGGCATCATGCTATCTGACTTCAAAATATATTATAAGGCTACAGTAACCACAACAGCATGGTACTGAAACATAAACAGGCACATAGATCAATGGAAAAGAATAGAGAACTCAGAAATAAAACTGCACATCTATAACCATCTGATCTTTGACAAACCTGACAAAAACGAGCAATGGGAAAAGGATTCCCTATTTAACAAATGGTGCTGGGAGAACTGGCTATGTGCAGAAAATTGTAACTGGACCCCTACTTACACCTTATACAAAAATTAACTCAAGATGGATTAAAGATTTAAATGTAAACCCAAAACTATAAAAGCTCTAGGAGAAAATCTAGGCAATACCATTCAGGACGTAGGCATGGGCAAATATTTTGATGATGAAATTGCCAAAAGCAATTCCAACAAAAACAAAAATTGACAAATGGGATCTAATTAAACTAAAGAGGTTCTGCGCAGCAAAAGAAACTATCATCAGAGCAAACAGACAACCTACGGAATTGGAGAAAAGTTTTGTAATCTATCTATCTAACAAAGGTCTAATATCCAGAATCTACAAGAAACTTAAGCAAATTTCTGAGAAAAAAAAAAAACCATTAATAAGTGGGCTAAGGACATGAACTAGTACTTCTCAAAACAAGACATACATGCAGCCAAAAAACATATGAAAAAAAAGCTGAACATCACTAATCCTTAGAGAAATGCAAATCAAAATCACAATGAGATACCATCTTACACCACCAGTCAAAATGATGATTATTAAAAAGTCAAGAAACAACAGATACTGGCAAGGTTGCAAAGGAATAGCAACGCTTTTACACTGTTGGTGGGAATGTAAATTAGTTCAACCAGTGTGGAAGAAAGTGTGGTGATTCCTCAAAGATTTAGAACCAGAAATACTATTTGACCCAGCAATCCCATTACTGGGTATATACCCAAAGGACTATAAATCATTCTATTATAAAGACACATGCACCCGTATATTCATTGCAGCACTATTTACAATAGCAAAGACATGCAATCAACTCAAATGCCCTTAATAGTAGACTGGATTTTAAAAACGTGGTACATATACACCATGGTATACTATGCAGCCATACAAAAGAATGAGATCATGTCCTCTCATTTGCAGGGACATGGATGGAGCTGGAAGTCATTATTCTCAGCAAACTAACACAGGAACAGAAAACCAAACACTGCATGTTCTCACTTATAAGTGGAAGCTGAACAATGAGAACACATGGACACAGGGAGGGGAACAGCAGACACTGGGGCCTGTCAAGGGAGGATGGGGGTTGTGGGAGAGCATTAGGAAAAATAGCTAACACATGCTGGGCTTAATATCTAGGTGATGGGTTGATAGGTGCAGCAAACCACCACGGCGCACCTTTACCTATGTAACATACATGCACATCCTGCACATATTCCCCAGAACTTAATAAAATAGAGTAAAATAAAATAAAACATAACTAATAGGGGATACACATATAACAGGAGATTCTCTATCTCTTATTTTTTAAAATACCATATATATACACACACCATAAATACCATATTTGGTATGTATATGGCATATATATATATGTATTTAAAAATGTACAATATTTACCATACATAGGATTTTTAAAAATACCATGTATATACACATATATTCACACATACACACAGACACACAAACACACACATATATTTATACGGTATTGGTTCATGAGATTATGGAGGCTAATAAGTTCCAAATTCTGTCATCTATGAATGAGAGACACACACAGGAGAGTGGCATAATTCAAAGGCCTGAGAGCATGAAAACCAATGGTTTAGGTGTCAGTCCAAGGGCAGGAAAGGATTGATGTGTCAGCTCAAACAGTCAGGCAGAGAGCCAGCAAATCCTCTCTTCCTTCATCTTATTGTTCTATTCAGGCCCTCAATGGATTAGATGATGCCCACTAACACTGGAGAAGATAATCCATTTTACTCAGTCTTATCAATTCAAAAGCAAATGTCTTCTAGAAACATCCTCACAAAGAGACTCAGAAATATTAGATCAGTTGTATTAGTTCATTTTCTTGCTGCTGATAAAGACATAGCTGAGACTGGGCAATTTACAAAAGAAAGAGGTTTAAAAATGGACTTATAGGTCCATGTGGCTAGGGAGGCCTCACAATCATGGTGGAAGGCAAAAGGCACCTCTTAACATGGCAGGGACAAGAGAGAGAACTTGTGCAGGTAAACTCCCATTTTTAAAACCATCAGATCTCATGAGACTCATTTACTACCATGAGAATAGCACAGGAAAGGCCCACCCCCTTAATCCAATTACCTCCCACCGGGTTCTTCCCATGACACATGGGGATTGTGGGAGTTACAATTCAAGATGAGATTTGGATGGGGACACAGCCAAACCATATCATCGGTACAAAAGTAATTGTGGCTTTTGCCATTGAAAGCAATGGCAAAAACCACAATTACTTTTGCATGGATATATTATTATTTAATTGTATATCTAGCCATTCCATGATCTAGTCAAACTGACACATAAAATTAAAATTAACTATCACAGCTGTATTACCACAAGCATTCATAATATCCCTTAATCTGAGAACAACCCCTCCTACCAATGTCTTTAGTCCCACCTCAATTGAGTTCTACTTGACAAACATTCTTTAAGACACATTTTATGCCTCAAGCCCTGAGTTAGATGCTGAGGATACAGTTATGAATAAGACAAGGTCCCACTAACTCATAGGCTGGTGTGAGAAGTAGCTGTAAGTAGATTATTTCAGTGTATTATCATAAGCTCAGTAATAAAGATAGGCATTGAAAGCTATGAAAACAGGAGAGGGGACCGGGCACGGTGGCTGACGCCTGTAATCCCAGCACTTTGGGAGGCTGAGACAGGTGGATCACCTGAGATCAGGAGTTCTAGACCAGCCGGGCCAACATGGCGAAACCCCATCTCTACTAAAAATACAAAAATCAGCTGGGCATGGTGGCAGGTGCCTGTAATCCCAGCTACTTGGGAGGCCGAAGCAGGAGAATTGCTTGATCTCAGCTACTTGGGAGACCAAGGCAGGAGAATCCCTTGCAGTGAGCCAAGATTGCGCCATCACACTCCAGCCCGGGGGACGGGAGCGAGACTTTGTCTCAAAAAAAAAAGAAAAGAAAAAAGAAAAAAAAAACAGGAGGATACCCTAAATAAGGGGAATCTTTGTTCTATATTCATATCCAAAAAAATGGGATATCTATTATATCTTAAAAAACGCTCCTGCAAGGTGAGAATGTTATTGTTTGCTAACAGTATCACTAAAAAGCCCTAAGCCATAAAATTATAAATTTCAAACTGACTTTAATTTTGAAGTTTAAGCAATTTCACCCACATAACAACCTCTACAAATAGTGGCAACTTTTCTATTTCAATATAGGGTGCCAATTATCTCTTATAGCCTTTTAGCTTAAAGCAACAAACTATACTGACTTGATCCCCTTAGAATAATATGTCTTAGTTACTAAATTCTTATATTTTCTGGTGTTCTAGACTAGAACATTGCTCATTCTCAACACGGTACAGGTGAAAAGGGTGGAGAGTCTCCTGAAGCTAGGGATGGAGGTAAGGAGAAAGAATGAAAGGCAGGAAGACATAGCTAGATAATGAGATGCTAAGCCAGCTCAGGAGTCAGAGTTTGAGTTAGGAGGTGATTAATAGCAAGGGTGTTTGGTTGTCAACTTTCCTCTCTCTGAAAGCAGAGCAGTCTCTGTGAGAGGGCCAGGCTAGTGTTCCCTTTGAAGCCTGCTCCACTGATGGAAACTAGGTTGGTAACTCTTTCTGAAAAAGTCAGTCTGACTAGCCAGGGACATCGTGTTGACCTCCACTCTCCCACAGGTTGGCTGATAATTGTATTATGCCCTGCCCTTCACTATTGGATATGGAAAGGAAACGAGCAAGCCACAACTGGTTGCACCAACCTTGGTCCTTGGAGGTTACCATTAATCATACATTTAGAAAAAAGCAGCTTGCTAGGAATGGAGAGAAAATGTCAGAAACATGGTGAGGGATTGTGAACATAGCAAATGGATTGCTATACAAATTTTTAATGGAATATTTAAGATCTTGGAACAATAAAGAGATACTATGGAACAAACAAAGACAGGGCAAGATACATAGGGCTCAAGGAAAGCTCAATAGCTTTGAACTTATTTAATGCTAAATGTTAACTTTTATGCCTCTGGGGTATTTCTTATATGGTCTGTACCTTGCCTGTATCTCAGTTTTTCTCAGAGTAAGTTGGACTGCTAATAATGCCTATTTTATTATAGAGTTCTGTGAAGGATTGTACAAACACATACATACACACACGAGTGTGTATATATACACATTTTAAAATTGTGGTGGCATGGCTCATAGAAATTCAGAAGGAATTCAATAAATATCCATTGCCGTTATTGTCTTTATTATTTATTTTTTTTTTTGCTTTAGTTCAACCATAACTCTTCTCCATTCCCAGTAATAGCGGATGAGGGACCTGGCTCTTCTGCAGTTTTTAATTATCTGCTATGCCTCAAGTTTATCATGTTAATCCAATTATTATAAGTTCTGCTTGGACACAAATACATATCAAATGTGATCCATGGGTCCAGAACTGTGATCGTCATTAGCTGATCCTCTCATTACGACTAACAGAAGTATTTTAATATTCTATTTTGTAGCTAGTATGTGCTAAGTGTCTCATACAGTTTTAGTCTCCATGAGGTCACCACAACTGCCCACACTTCACAGAGAAGACAATTGAGAGTCAGGGAGGTTAACTCATAAAAACATCGAAACACCTGGGTAAACTGGAAGACCCTGGATTTGAAATAAGGGCTGTTGTGTGTGGAAGTTTGATCTCTGTACCCTTCCTTCTCCTGCTTCCCTATAATGTCCTCATCAAGAAGTCGTAACTGAACTTCAGTTGCTCCATTTCTGCCTCCTGCCTTGCACTGTGTCCCAGCCCCAAGAAGTCATCTACTTGTGCTTCAGAAGGGTCTAAGACATATTTCTTAATTCCGCATCTGTTCACCACCCTTCTTATTTCTTTCATCTGCTGAGCATTCAGGCCTATTATCCCTCCCTTCCTTCACTGAATGTCAACAGCCAGCTGGTGGAGCCTCCTTCACTCCCACTGGTGAATTATCCCCCTAGATTGCTAAAGCCTGGTGGTTCTCAAAGTGTGGTCCCTGGCACAGCAGCAGCAGCATCGCCTGGAAGCTTGTTAGAAATACAGATTATCGGGCCCTATCCCAGACCTCCTGCATGATAAGCTCTGGAAATAAGAACCTCTAGGTGAGCTTGATCCATGTTCAAGTTTGAATAACACTGTAATAGCTTAGTGATGTGAGCAACACACATATACACCCACCCCTTGTTCATTTGTGCAATGCTGAATGGACCCTGTCTTGTTCCAATTCATGAAATCATGTAATGTAAAATTTTCTAAAATATGCTAAACTGTCACTGATATAAGTTGAGCACACTTATCAATTAGACGTGTACAATAAAATCGGGTCTTTGGGAAGTGCTTGTTAATAGGATGGGAGTGGGGGTTGGAGAGAACACAGAGGGGACAAAAAATTGTTTGAACATATGAATACTGAATTCTAAAGTAAATTGCTACCTGGAAACAAAATTTAAGGAGTCTGAGTCACAAATAATATAGCAGTTATGAACACTCAAAAGGACTGTTCTTATGTTGATTTCTGGTGCATGCGCTCATCCACCACTTATTCTATACAACAAAGTCTACTTTTTGCTTTTCAAGTTCTTAAGGAAAACTATAGACCAACGCAGGAAATTGGGGAGAGGCCAATTCCCACAGAGATGAGAAAAATGTAATGATTCATAAAAGATATAACCTGAGGAAGCGCTCATTTGGGCCAGTGCTCATAGAAAAAAAAAAATGTCTTAATGGGAGAAGAACAGTTAAACTTGGAGGGACTGAACAAAGTTCTTTCAAAAATCTGAAAAATTCAAAATTTTCAAGCACATATGGCTTGGACCCTCACATTTCAAAGAGGAGATAATAAACGTGTTTTTTCCCGGCCACCTCCCCCAAATGCACTTCTCACCATTCTTTCACATGCAGTTCCTTTTCTCTCCTCTACCTAACAAATTCCTACGCATATGACAAGAACCTTGGGGAAGTGATCTTGTTTCTCAGAACCCCAGACAGGGTTGTTGCTTTTCCTCTGTTCTTCCATTGTGCTCAACATTTTTCCAGAGACGTGACTGTTATAATATCACACACAGTTACACAGATTTTAAAATCAAGCTCAGACTCTGAGCTCCTTAGAAAGGGTGAGATACAGTCAAGAAAGAGCTGACGAATAAGCAGGATCTCATCTAGGGGCTCAAATATCTTAAATCTTTTTGTTCTAAAAAAAATCGGAGAAACAGGAGAACGATTCTGCAATGTCAGTGCTAAGTAGGGCATCCTTGAGGCATCTGCCTTCAGAGAAGGGAAGCTGGCCAGTTCCCTCTCCTAAATGGCTCTTTCATCTTCTGTTCAGAACCACAGAAAGAGGAAGCCTATTACCATTATATTACTTTGTTCCTCTTGAATTGCCCCTCCACCCTCCACATAAAACTCTTAGCATCATCCATCATCACACCTAGTCTAGCCCTCATTCAAGCCCTAATAAGTTTCTTTTTACCACAGGTGCTTCTTGCTGACTTTAATGAGCTACAGATTGTATTTACTTCTTTTGTAAATTGTTCATTATCCTTGCTAGAAAGGCCACTTTCTTGCCATTTCCATTATTGGAGATACTCAAGCTAAATCACTTTATGTGTACTTTTATTTTATTTGCAAATCATATATATCCGTCCTTCAATTTCAGTTATAGGATGAATCAAGTATGTACAATGTTCTGATACCTTCAAATTTCTAAAATAAATTTTTCTGATCTTTTTTAAGCTGTAATAAATTTTTTCCAAAGACTATAGTACTTGGCCTTCAATTCGATTCATAAAATAACACAACACATGAGGTGCATACACCCTAGTGGTGGAGAACATTGGCTCCAGAAACAGGCTGACATGCCTTTTACATGGGCTGCTGATATTTCTAGGAGCGGGATACTTAACCTCTCTAACAACAATAGTGATGGCTAATATTTATCCTAAACTCGCTTAGTGCAAGGTACTCTGCTAAACACGTAGCATGCATTATCAGCTTACAAGAACCATAATGCAAAATATTATTCTCTTTAACAGATGAGGAATCTGAGACACAGAGAGGTTAAGCAACTTACTCAAAATCACACAGCTAGTAAATAGGGGACCAAAATTTAAAGCCAGGCAAGGTGCCTCTGGGGTTCACTACTACTGCTTTTAAATGTAAGCCAACTCTTCTGTAAAATAGGGATAATAATATTACCATTCTCAGGGGCTCCTTAAAAGGAAAACGTGGGGGCTAAGAAACACATCACAATGTCTGCCTGCCTAGCATGGAGAGAGGTCTCCTGAGAGAGGCCAAAATGAGGAACTTCCCAAGTACACAGGCAAGGGATGAATTAAAAGTTACGGAGAAAGAGAAAAGTCAAACAAATGATCAAGAATTTGAATGGGATATAGAAGTTGAGAGCAACTACACATGAAATTTGGCAATTACAACCACAGTCCATGGCAAGCTTTTTACGAATTTTCTAAAAACTTTTCAAAAATAAAATCTTAACATGTGGTCAGTTGTCTTTACCTTTTTGAAAGCTCAAATGCATCTAGTTGCTTCCTTACTCACCATTTTGGGAAATAATACCCGGTCCCTACTTGCAAAGCCCTAATAAAAGGATAACTCTTATCAGAAGTGTAAAAACATAAAACTTGTTATATCTAGTTTTCTAATCTTCTCAGGTTGTTCTTTTTTCCCCTGATCTTTCTTTCTGTATCCACCTTTATCTCCCTAACAATTGTCCAGCATTCTGGCAAAACTTTACATGTTTTGCCATCATTAATGGAAGGAAGAGAAGTAACTTGTTAACTGTCATATCTGTACTAGGCATTGCACCAAGACCTTAGTGTAACCCACTCGATCCTCATAAACTCTGCAAGAAAGATCCTCCTATTCCATTTTACAGATGAGGAAATTTGCCTTAAGCCTGTGGAACTGACCTTACCCTCCAAATTGCCTGAGATCCAGAGACAAACTCCAAGGAGTTCATTCTTATGTGAACCCGTATATAATACAGATTACGTCACCAAAGAAAATCCCATGCAACCGTTCTAAAGAAAAATCCTTCTATTTGTTTCCTTTTTACTTATTAATGCAGCAATTGCTTTTCTCTTTTGACTCTGTGTTTTCTTCACCTAGGAAGAGACACCTGTCTTTGCTTAATGTTTTTGTGACTACAGATTGATAAACAGTTTCTTTCTCTGGTTTCTAGACTTCATGGGGCTTGCTTTTGGGCCTGATGCCTCCAAAGGCAGAGCCAGTGGTCCTTATTAAGAGATTCCCAAGTTTGGAACTGTGTTTAGAACTCGAGTTCCCAACATTCATTTGTTAACTTTTGATTAACATGGTTTGGCTAAAGGCAAGATACAAGTCCATTAAACTGAGTGCTGTCAGGTCTCCTTCCCAAATCTGGCCAGATGCTTGTATGCAGGTCAAATAATCTCTTCTCTATCTTACCATTTCAGCCTCTGCCATAAGAGAATGTTGTTTACATACCTTAATTCTGAACCATGATATTCCTGTTCTTCCTGAGGATTTTTTTTTTCCTCTGACTCTTACTTTTTTCTAAGGCTGAAATTAGGTCACTATTTCTAGAATGGCATGGTTTTATTTTCCTTTTTCCCTTTTCTAGGTTGCCAGCAATAAAATAATAGAAGCTGAAGTCCTAAAATGGGAGATAGAGGAAAACTGCGTTCCCATTTGTATATCAGAAATCTAAGCTCCCCGAAGGCTCTAACAGAGAGTTTCCTTTCATTCTAAAATTGTCTCTAGAATAGAATATAGGCATAGAATATAGCATTCTTCACTGCATTTTTTTAACATGTAGGTAGGTTGATTTCAAAGACTCAGATGAATCCCTGAGGAGATATTACCACAAAGGAAAATAACCAAAAAGACAGTATGCACTAAGCACTTAAGTATGCTAGCAGTTTGCACTCAGTCACAAAAATGAAGATAAAAGCAATATGAAAGGGAAGAACACTGACCTAGGAAGCAGAATGCATGCATCTGACTCCTTCTGGAGTGTGACTCCACATTAGTCACATTGTCCATCTGGCCTGCTGCCTTCAGCTGCACAAAATGTCAATGGCGTTGTTGAGAGGTGACAGCATGCTGGCAGTGCTCACATCCCCAGCTCGCTCTCCGCGCCTCCTCGGCCTTGGCGCCCACTCTGGCCGCGCTTGAGGAGACCTTCAGCCCGTGGCTGCACTGTGGGAGCCCTTTTCTGGGCTGGCCAAGGCCAGAGCCGGCTCCCTCAGCTTGCGGGAAGGTGTGGAGGGAGAAGCAAGGGCGAGGCGAGGGCGGGAACGCGGGCTGCGCAGCGCTTGTGAGCCAGCGCGAGTTCCGGGTGGGCGTGGGCTCCACGGGCCAGCCCTCGGAGCAGCCGGCCCGCCTGCAAGCCCCAGGCAGTGAGAGGCTTAGCACCTGGGCCAGCAGCTGCTGTGCTCGATTTCTCGATTTCTCTCCGGGCCTTAGCTGCCTCCCCGCAGAGCAGGGCTCGGGACCGGCAGCCCGCCATGCCTGAGCGTCCCCTCCCTCCCCTTGCCGTGGGCTCCTGCGCAGCGCGAGCCTCCCTGCTCCACAGCGCCCAGTCCCATCGACCACCCAAGGGCTGAGGAGTGCAGGCGTGCATGGCGCGGGACTGGCAGGCGGCTCCACCTGCGGCCCCAGTGCGGGATCCACTGGGTGAAGCCAGCTGGGCTCCTGAGTCTGGTGGGGACTTGGAGAACCTTTATGTCTAGCTAAGGGATTGTAAATGCATCAATCAGCACTCTGTATCTAGCTCAAGGTTTGTAAACACAACAATCAGCACTGTGTGTCTAGCTCAGGGTTTGTGAAGGCACCAATGGGCACTCTGTATCTAGCTAATCTAGGGGGGACCTGGAGAACTTTTGTGTCTAGCTCGGGGATTGTAAACGCATCAATCAGCACCCTGTCAAAATGGACCAATGAGCTCTCTGTAAAACAGAGCAATCGCTCTCTGTAAAATGGACCAATCAGCAGGATGTGGGTGGGGCCAGATAAGAGAATAAAAGCAGGCTGCCAGAGCCAGCCCTGGCAACCCACTGGAGTCCCCTTCCACACTGTGGGAGATTTGTTCTTTTGCTCTTTGCAATAAATCTTGCTGTTGCTCACTGTTTGGGTCCACACTGCCTTTAGGAGCTGTAACACTCACCGCGAAGGTCTGCGGTTTCACTCCTGAAGCCAGCGAGACCACGAACCCATCAAGAGGAATGAACAACTCCAGACGTGCGGCCTTAAGAGCGGTAACACTCACCGCGAAGGTCCGCAGCTTCACTCCTGAGCCAGCAAGACGACGAACCCATCAGAAGGAAGAAACTCAGAACACATCCGAACAACAGAAGGAACAAACTCCGGACACGCTGCCTTTAAGAACTGTAACACTCACAGCGATGAGGGTCTGCGGCTTCATTCTTGAAGTCAGTGAGACCAAGAACCCACCAATTCCAAAAACATTGTGATTTAGGTTAATGAAAAAAACGTTAAGAGAGAAGAAGGAAGTGACAGTGCTGCTAACATCAGAACCCAATCTTGTCACTCTTTCTTAGATCTCAATCCATGAGATCCCTTTCTACATGTAAAAATTAACCTTCTATTTGGGCATTGGTTTCTAACAACTCTCTGTCCTTGGGGATGTTGCTGATCAGTTACATCCTTTTCTTCCAGTATCTTCACCATTATTTTAACTTATTTGTTCCATAAAGGATTTAAAACATTTGAATCTTAGGCTGGTCACAGTGGCCCATGCCTGTAATCCTAGCACATCAGGAGGCCAAGGTGGGAGGACTGCTTGATGCCAGAATTTTGAGAACAGCCTGGGCAACATAGTGAGACCCCCATCTCTCAAAAAAAAAAAAAAAATATATATATATATATATATATATAAAATAGCCAGGTGTGGCGGTGTATGCCTGTGATCCTAGCTACTCGGGAGGCTGAAGCAGGAGGATTCCTTGAGCCCAGGAGTTTGAGGTTGCGGTGAGATGTAATTATGCCTGTACTCTAGCCTGGGTGACAATGAGGCCCTGTCTCTAAAAATATATATGAATAAATAATAAAAAATAAACTCTTGAATATCTCTTAATGTAAAGAAACAAACAAACCATGATTATCTTTTGATCCTATGCTTCTTCCAGGTATCACTCACTCACTGTTCCCTGAGAGCCAACAACCCCATTTCCCCTAGAAGCTTTCTCCACATTACCCAGGCTCCCACTGCCCCCTCATCTTCTCTATCCTTCCTTCTCTCTTTCAGTTTCCACTTTTAAATAGTTTTGTTTTGTCTTCTGGTTGTCACTTCTACAGTGACACTACTACTATTTTTTTAAGGCATTATTTGTTGGTTTTAGCCATGACAGGTAAGAATTTAATTTTTATTTTTCCCTCTGTTCTTAGGAAGAGAATAACTATTTGATAGTTACTTCATTTCCTGTGATGGTTGTTTTTAAATATTTTAATTGTATAATTTCCACTTCGTTCCTAATCCATTGATAGTATGCTATCTTTGTGACTTCCCATTACAGTGTTTGGATGGAAATAGGAACAGACCTTCCACTTCTCTCTGCTTTACCTTCCTTCTGCTGCCTCCAATCCCTGGCAGCTATAACTTGACTTTTGCACTGTAAAAATGTATAACATCTATTTTCAGCCCTCTAGACATTATTCTGTCTCCTGTGTTTTGTCAAAGATTGATCCCTAAAGGTTCACACCAACAAAACAGTGTTTATTTCATTTTCTTTTAATTTGGGGATTGTTGAAATTAGAAAGAAAACACAAATATGTTTCTCAATTATCTCATTTTTATTGTCTACCTCCTAATTCTAGTAGTTGGGATCTTTTCCACACTTCTTTGTAGTGTATAGGTTTAGTGTTCTCATTTAGACCAGTAGCTTTCTAAGCTTGACTCTCAAAAGTGAGTGTATACTGGATTCCTGTTCTAACTCACATTTCTCTCCAGCCATGTTTGGCTAGCCTCCATTCTGCAAATTCTGTTATAATTTGAGGTTTAAACTGCTTACGATTTTTTAAATTTCTGTAATTACTCAGGATAAATATTGGGAAGGGTGGTTTTAGTAAATTCGGGTCACAAAACACATGCTGTTTTAGAAGCACATAATCACGGAGATTAAGTATTTCATATATATGTTAAATTATACACATGAAGTGTGTGTATACACACACACACACATACTCACTATATATAATTTAGAGTGGGAACTGTCCTTAAATTTGTATAAGCATAATTTTTAAAAAGTAATAATAAATAACATAATTTTCAAATCTCCTATAGTCCACACTCTCTAGAGTTATCCAGAATGGAAAGAATGAGCAGAAAATTTCTTAAAGATTAGAAGGATACATTTGAAGATGGAATATGATATACCAGAAACACTCCATACTCTAATTTTGCTGTCATCATTTTATTATGTGTTACACCACATATAATCAGTCATTCTAATCACCATCATCATCATCTTCTTCATAACCACTATTATGGTTATCATTTTAGTATTTCAAAATAAAAAGGCAAATTAATCTACAACAATTTCTTTCTCAGTCTCCCTCCCTGATCTCCAAATCCATTAGTTTTAAATTCAGCGTATATTATTTTTCCTAAAAGCACTCATCCGTTAGTTTAGTCCTATGTCAACAGGTTGCTTTTATCCAAGTTATTGTTTCTCTTAGTTAATTTATCTGTATGTTTATAGGCTCCGGCATAAAAAAAGAAGGAAAAAAGAAAGGAAAAGAAAAGGGGGGAAAATAAGCAAATAAACTAAAACTTTCCTTTGAAGTAGAAAATACCCCTTGCATTGCTTTGATTATTTCAAGCCTAGAATCTTTCAGAGTCCAGATGCAAGCATGAGAGTCATAAAAGATGAGGTTTGGTTTATGAAAGAAACTTCGTCCTGTATTTCAATCCATTTGATCTCACCAGAGTACCAGCTCGGAGGACATTGTTTTAAATGTTATTTACTCACGGCCCAGGCAAACAGACTTGCCTCCCAAAGATGTTACCTTGTTAAGAAATACAAGCCCTCCTTAATAAAATCCAGGTGATTTATAGCATGTACACAGAGGAAACAAATTTGGGGTAGAAACTGACAGTTATGCAAGGACATCAGAAGTGCCAGCTGCTGCATTGAGGTTCCCTCTGGAAAGGAATTTGCCCTCTCACTGGGAACCATCTGCATAGGAGTAGGAAGACCCACTCTGAGGAAATTTCCCCATACCTGCGTGCTAAAAGAATCTAAACAGACTCTTCTAAAGTCCTCTTTCATGCGGCTAACAAGACAGATAGTACTTTTAAATATTAATTCAGGATAAAAAATCATTGAAAATATCAATAAATATTCAGTGTTTTTAAAATTAAGCTTGCGTACGCCTTCCTGTAGGCATCCTTCTCCGATCATGCCCCGCACCCATATGAAATGGACGAAGGGCTTCTCCTGATGGTGTGTATCTGTGAGAGCATTCTCTGTTTATTTTTTTTTTAATAAAAACTGACACATTGTAATTTAATTATTGCTTTTATTTCTGTTTTGTTCTCTTATTTGAATGTGTATTATAAATATGTGGTTCAGCTTGTGATGTATAATAGGCACTTAATAAATTGTTAAAAGAATGAATGAATTCACAAAGCACTTGCACACACCTTTTCCCATTTGATGAGTACAATTATCCTGCTGAGTGAAAGCACAGAAAATTGTATTCGTACCCCACTTTTATGGAAGGGAGGGAGCACAAACACTCAGGAGCATGAATTACAAAGATTACGAATCAAGACAATGGCAGAAGGAGTGCCTCAAGTTCTGCTGTCTCAAGCTGCCTTGACTGCACATAGGAGGACTGTGAGTTTCAGGTCTAGTGCCCAGGTCTCCTCGGACTGTAAACGATGTCAGGCACCTGGGCATTCCTAGGCTTGTGGCTTTGAAAAAAATTGCTAGACTCTTTCTCAACATTATCTATCTGAAGTAAGTGAGTAAATACAGTTGAAGGTGTGATAGAAAATGAAATCCCTAAATAAGATAACATGTCAGCCATTTATAATCCATACAGAATGGTAGGGCCACAAGTGCCATCAGTTCATTTTTTCAGGGGGAGTCTATTGGGAGGATAATGATCTCGTTTCCACTCCTAATACCCAACCTTCCCTAGCAATTTACTCTCCACATTGTAGCCAAATGACCTTTCCAAAAGGCAAATCTGGTGTTCCCTAACTTAAAACTTTTCAAGGGCTCCTGGTATCGCAAACCTTTAGTTTTGTCACATGGTCCTATGATAGGGTCCCTGTTCAGTTCTCCAGCCTCATCAGGACCCACTCTCCCTACTGTGTACACACTTGTATCATTGGTCTTTTACACTTACTCAAAACAAATATGTAATGAACAGTAGATAAATATACACACATATATGCATATTTCCTATGCATTGTGCATAGTGTATGAGCAAATGTTAGGTCTTTTGCAAAATGAAATAGCTTACATGAGACATTATTATAGCCATTTAAAATAGTGCCCCAAATGTAAATTAGTTTAACCATTGTGGAAGGCAGTGTGACAATTCCTCAAAGTCCTAGAACCAGAAATACCATTTGAGCCAGCAATCCTATTATTGGGCATATACCCAAAGAATATAAATCATTCCATTTTAAAGATACATGCACATGTATATTTACTGCAGCACTATTCACAATAGCAAGACATGCAATCAACCCAAATGCCCATCAATGATAGACTGGATAAAGAAAATGTGGTACATATACACCATGGTATACTATGCAGCCCTAAAAAGGAATGAGATCATGTCCTTTGAAGGGACACGCATGGAACTGGAAGCCATTATCCTCAGCAAACTAACCCAGGAACAGAAAACTAAACATCGTATGTTCTCATTTATAAGTGGGAAGTGAACAATGAGACCACATGGACACAAAGAGGGGAACAACACACACTAGGCCCTGTGGTGTGGGGGGAGAGTATCAGGATAAATAGATAACATGTGTGGGGCTTAATGCTTAGGTGATGCGTTGATAGGTGTAGCAAATTACCATCGCACATGTTTACCTATGTAACAAACTTGCACATCCTGCACACGTATCCCAGAACTTAAAATTAAATTAAATTAAAAAAAAAGATAGTACCCACATGTTCAATTATTTTCTTATTTAGGAAACATCTATTGAGATCTATAGCTATAATTATATTTACATCTATTTCTTACTTGGGAAAGCCTGCCTGACTTCTTAGAGTAATATAAATCTCTCTGTTCTAGTCTACCAGAGGACTCTAGGACTTCATAGTTCTTCTTTCATAAGACTTGTCACCCTTTTTCAATGTCTACCTCCACACTAGACTGTAAGTTCTGTGAGGCCAGAGAAACTGTTCACCTTATTTATCACTGTGTCCTCAGAATTTAGTAGAGTTTCTGTCACATAGCAAGTGCCCAATAAATGTCTATTGGAGAAATAAATGATGAAGAGATGTATGAATGTAACCTGCTGGGCTTGGGTCGAATGAGGGAGATAGACGACAGAAATACAGCGTGATTAGTGTGATCAATGTTGTGATATGGGATGGACAGCTGTGGCTTTGTCTTTGAAGCATTAAATTATATTTTTCTTACTTGCTTGAAGAATCAGACTTTCCCCTCCACTTTTGGCACCACTGGTTCAGGTAGCCTGACCCCAAAGCTTTGTCCTCAGGATGTGCATATGCTGAACAAGATATTTAAATGTACTCCTGGGCCTTTGCTAGGAACTAATAGGCAAGTGAGAGTTTCTTCCCTCTAGAGTTGTCTGGGTGGTAGAATATAAGCCTAGATCTGCAGGGAGCTATCTTTCGACCACACAAGGAGAGTCCACCTAATAATGAAATCAATATCTGTGAAGGAAGAATTGAGCTAGCAAAACAGAGATCAAATTTCAAAGACACTGTAGGAACATTTCTGTGAGGTCAGGCCTAAATTTAGTCAGCCTCTTGTCTTTGTATGTTAATTAAATAGTCCACTTTAACTGAAATTAAATTTAACTTAAGTTAGTTTGGATTGAATTTTTGTAAGCTGCAATGAAAAATGTTTGAACTCATTTATCAAGGCAAGCACAGGAGGCAACAGAGAACTCCATTGCCTGCAGGTGGGAGAGAGGGCTGTCACATAGCAAGTGCCCAATAAATGTCTGTTGGAGAAATAGACTACATTGGGGAGGTTTTATTTTCTGAAAGTATTAAAAACTCTAGTTTGGGTTAAGCTACACATAAAGCTTAGCCCAAACCAGAATTTTTAATATTTGCAGACAATTCACTTGAGCCGAACACTAATCATTTTGTGGACACCCATGCCTTTGATAGAGGGTATGAGCTGTACAGAAATATATGACTTTATCACCTAGAGCTAAAATACACCTGAGGCCCATATATATATTTATTCTGCATTTTTTTTTTCCTTTTTCACTTCCCAATTATCTAGGGCTTAGAGGGAAACATAATAAAGGTATGCACCTAACAGAATAGTGGAAAAACACCAGATTTGTAACCTACTCTGGTTACACCAGGTACAAGTAGTATTAAAATATCATGGGGAAATTTATCAGTTTCTCTCAGTTTTGCAGACTCTCCACTTCCTTATCTGTAAGACTAGGACAGCAATACCTACTTCAAATGAATGGGATAAAATACAACAAATGTCTAGCACAGATCTCAGTAATAATAATAAACACTTAATAAGCTTTAGTTTAGTTAGCTAAAATGGTCCCCTGAGAGAATACTGGATCCTGAATTTTTGCTGGGAAAACATTACATTATTTCTCTAACTTAAGCATAATGCCTAACACATTGTGGACACTCAGCATTTGTGGAGAAAACAGAAGTTTCTAAAAAGACAAGCATAGGCTCAGTGGGCCTAGTTTGTTTCCAGTCCATTGCAGTGAATTCTGCATTCACCACTTCACATATATCATGGGAACATCTCACCACAAATTCCAGTAGATGTGTTTTAGTTTTTATCTCTATCCAGCATTAAATTCTATGGGTCTTGTTTTCCTTCCTTCCTTCCTTCCTTCCTTCCTTCCTTCCTTCCTTCCTTCCTTCCCTTCCTCTCTTTCTTTCTTCCTTTCCTTTCTTTTCCTTTCCTTCTTCTTTTCTTTCTTCTTTTCATTCTTTCTTTGTCTCCCCTCTAGTGCCTCATCACTTCCACAATTTTCATTCCGTTCTTCTTTCACATTTTCACTATAATGATATATTCCATTGCGTCTTTGCTTAAAGCCTTTAAGTATTATTGTTGCAGGAAAGGGGTCTCAATCCAGGCCCTAAGAGAGGGTTCTTGGATCTTGCACAATAAAGAATTTAGGGAGAGTCCAGAAAGTGAAAGCAAGTTTATTAGGAAAGTAAAGGAACAAAAGAATGGCTACTCCATAGACAGAGTAGCCCCGAGGGCTGCTGGTTGCCCATTTTTATGGTTATTTCTTAATGATATGCTAAACAAGGGGTAGATTATTCATGCCTCTCCTTTGACAACTATATAGAGTAACTTCCTGACATTGCCATGGCATTTGTAAACTGTCATGGTGCTGGTGGGAGTAAGTGTAGCAATGAGGATGACCATTTGGGTTTTGGTGAGTTTTACCCAGCTTCTTTACTGAAACCTGCTTTATCAGCAAGGTCTTTATGACTTGTATCTTGTGCTGACTTCTTATCTCATCCTATGACTCAGAATGCCTTAACTGCCTGGGAATGCAGCCCAGCAGGTCTCAGCCTCATTTTACCCACCTTCTATTCACGATGGAGTTGCTCTGGTTCAAACACTCTGACGTCATCATTCATGCTCTAATTCACAATTCTTCAGCGTGTCACTGAGGCACCCCATGGCCTGTGTTCTTCCCTATACACACAGTATCAAACTACCCACGGTTCCCTGCTGATGGTGTGCTACTTCTTTCTCAAGGCTTCTGTGCTTTCACTCTGCCTGAAATCTTCTCCGCAAGTTGATCATCATTCCCAGACCAAGTCACTCATCCTCTGGGAATCCTCCCTTCCTGTGTGCTGAGCTCCATACCTCCTGCTGGCTCAGTTGATAACTCTCTCCTTGAGTCTTTTTCTGTAGCATATTCTATAATGGCACCTCCTGTATCCTTCTGCAGGTACTGTATGCTACAGAAAGAGGTCACTTTTTATTTATTATTCCTCCAATTCCCCAATCCAGCTGAGGAGATAATAAGTTACTGATAATATGGTGTTTAATGTATTAATTGAATGAAACTGTAGCTCCTGCTAGTCTTTCTAAAAGTGTATAAGGGAATAGTCTCAAATAGTTTCATGTGCAGAAATTAATTTTAATAAGCCATGAGATATAAATAAGGATAGTTGCTTTGCAACATCTTTGCATGGAGGTGTACAAATTAATCTGGAGCTAAAAGGAGATGAGAGAATGTAGCTTTCAGGAACTAGTGGAAAACTCTTTTGAGTCATAGTTTATATCGTGCCTTCTCTTTATTAGTAATATTAATAATACAGATCTTCTGAGCTGCAATTTAAGTAATAAATAGTTATACTGACTAGGAATTTGGTGTGAGCATGAATTACAGGTGAAGGTACCAGTACTCATAAATACAAGAAGATCGTTACTCATTGCACAGATATTTGTTGAGTATGTGCCCGGCACTGCCTAAAGCATATAGCTGCAGGTCTGATCCGTGCCCTCAGGCAGGCAGAAAGGAATCCATGAGGACTCCCTGTGACTCACTGGAGCACCTCTTGGTATTCTCTTCTCTAATTACTGGGGTAAAAAAAAATAGGCAGAGCAGCCCCTGACTGAGAAGCACACAATACTCAGGCAGTCGGTCTGTCAGGGATGAGGGTCTGGGTTTGTAAGCCCTCGTGGCCAGAGGTGATGGTAGCTGGGGAGAGAAGGAGCCTAGAATAGACAATGAAGGAGGGAGGTGACCAGTATCAATCATAGCCCTGAAGGACACACTGGAGCTAGAAGGGTACTGTTCACTCCTCTAACTTTCATCTTACAGCTTCCCTTCAAGTGGAGAGGCCAGCAGAATTCTGGTGGAACCGTTCCCTGAATGCACATGGATAGATGAGTATGGATGTGCACAGCAGAGTTCTGCAGTGGGCCTGGAGACGCACTGCTCAGATCCCCTTCATTAAGGCTGCATTGTCCAGCTCTAGGGAGTGTGGTCCAGTGAGAGTCTCCAGCTGCTATATTCTCCAGAGTCTGCCCCTGCTGGGGAGATCTCTGTTTCATGAAGGCCATGTCCTTCGCAAGGCAGCTTGCATCTGGTGACTGAATGAAGGGAGGTGAGTATAAAGCTAGCAGATCAGGAAATTGAGGTTTACTAGTACGCATATAAGTTGATAGTGGGTAAGCTTTCACTGTATGAATATAAGCCTATAAGGGATGTGAATGAATGACACCTATTCAGGGATGGCCTTGATAGATAGTTGTGAGGGAAATTTATCCCACTGAGCAGAGATTTGGGTGGTGTCTTATTCCATTCTTGCGTTACAAGAAAGAAATACTTGAGACTGTGTAATTTATAAAGAAAAGAGGTTTAATTGGCTCACGATTCCGCAGACTGTATGGGAAGCATGATGCTGACACCCGCTCCACTTCTGGGGAGGCCTCAGGAAAGTTACAATCAAGGCAGAAGGGGAAGGCACATCACATGGCCAGAGCAAGAGGAAGAGCGCAAGTGGAGAGGTGCTATACACATTTTTTCTTTTCTTTTTTTTTTTTTTTGAGATAGAGTCTTGCTCTGTCACCCAGGCTGGAGGGCAGTGGCATGATCTTGGCTCACTGCAACCTCTGCCTCCCGGGTTCAAGAAATTCTCCTGTCTCAGCCTCCCAAATAGCTGGGATTACAGGTGTACAGTGCCATGCCTGGCTAATTTTTTTGTATTTTTTGTAGACACGGGGTTTCACTATGTTGGCCAGGCTGGTCTCGAACTCCTGACCTCAGGTGATCCACCTGCCTCGGCCTCCCAAAGTGCTGAGATTACAAGTGTGAGCCACTAATGATCAGCTCACACGAGAACTCATTCACTGTTGTGAGGACAGTACCACGAGGAATGGCATTAACCATTCATGAGAAATCTGTCCCCATCATCCAGTCACCTCCCACCAGGCCCCATCTCCAACACTGGGGATTACAATTGAACATGACATTTGGGCAGGAACACAGATCCAAACCATATCAGGTGGTGCATTTGGTTATCTACTTTATATCACAAAAGAAGTTCCCTGAGGTCAGATTATATATGAAATTTAGAGAGTGGCAAATGACCTGGTTGGCCGGCAGGAGTGTGGAAGAAAAAAGATGGGAAGTTCAGTAACAAGTAGGTCTAGGGTAGAGGGATGTGGACAGACAAGAAGATGGAGGAGAGCACCAAGCAGGAAGTCTTTATATGTTGATTTTCATCAGTGAGTATTTGCCATGAAAGAGGCACTAACCAATTGAGGAGAAAAATACCTTGGCCACATGGGGTAAGCCAGCTTCTATACTGGCCACCCCAGTTCTGGAAGAATTGGAGTATAAATGAAGAGGACATAGTGACAGAGAGGAAGGATGTACATGGGCCCCACAGCATGGACCCCCAGCCCTGCTGTTAGCCAAAGCTGGTCTAGCTGTTGCCATGGCCAGAGTTTAACCTATCATCAAGAGTCCAATTCTTAGTCTCCATATGTCACCATTTCTTGAGGATACTAAGTGGCCACTTGATAGCAATATATCTACATTGGATTCCACCCACCCCATAGAAGTCAGTGATTCATCTTGGCAAGAGGAGACAAATGAATACACATGTATTCTGGGTTTAGTTATTGGTTTTCCTTCCCTTCCTGCAAGGCCTCAAGGGAAATTTTGTGTGGACCCCTGATTACAGGATCCACTTTCCATATCACATATTTTGCCATTTTGACTCAGAATTGTATATATGTTGCAGTGTCCCTGGTTAGAATACATGGGATAAGGAACCTGAAGTTAGAAACAAGAGTGGCTCTGCTTGCCATCTCTCCCAGTGACCCATGTGGAGAACCTGTGCTTCCTGTCCCCATGCCATGAGTGAGGGTATAATTAGCTTCTTTTACAACCAGGTCTCTCTCACACTCCACTCTGTCTCTGTGGCCCTCAGCTTATAGTTCTGCAAGGAGTCCCCTTAAATCTCTGCTCATTTGAGTTGAAGTGAGAGGAAAAGCATAATTGTTGTCACCACCGTGAAAGGAAGGAGAACACTCTGGAACTCAGTATCTCTAAGGAAATGTTTCTACCTGGCTTGTCAAAGACAAATCTTGAGGTGTAAAGGACAGGAAGCCAATAGCAGAATGCAGGAGCTCTTGTTCCTCCATTCTTTGTTCTGCTCTTGGCTTGTAGATGCCTCAGAGAAGACCCCCCAAAAAAGTGTTATTTTAAATCCTGTCACGCAGTTAAAAACATCTGCTAAGGATCAGACCTGTGGGCTTTGGATTCCAGGGCAAGGAACTGGAAGACATTAAAAATTCTTCAAACTAATTTTTAGTGATGTTTGTTCCTGCTTTTCTATTTATTTCTTTGTCTCTGCTTCCAGGTTCTGCCGAAACTCAGAAATTCTAATTGCACAGGCACTTTGAAGCCCAGCAGAAATTTGTTTTTTTATTATATGCCTCAAATAATAAATCAGCTCCTATTGATTTGAAACTTGACTGAGTTCTTCTAAAAAGACTTAAATTTCTTTCCTGGGTTTTTAGATTGGACCAATTTTACTCAATTTTAAATTTCATTATGAATTGCCTTCTGCATTCAATGGAAAGCCGATTTCCCTCTCAACCCTACCAAATGCATTTCTCCAAATTGGAGTTGAACCTCTCTTAATGGGATGTCGGCAAACTCCATGATAAATATTGATCCTGTGTTCAGCGATTCTAAGCTAAAACATTTCCCATTTTCATGTGTTTCACCATTGTGGAGGCAAGTCCTCCAAAGAAGAGGCTACTCTTCACCTTTCATCAAATAACTAGTATAAAAATCTAACTGGTGGTATACAAATAATCTAACTAGTACAATTTAAGTAATCTAATGAGCCAGGAGAATCTGAGAGGGTTTTCAAATGCCTTCTCCCAAAATCAACTGCTAGAACTTCAGTCCAAAATCAAAGGCATATTAAGGATTTGTTGTGTTAGTAAGAGGATTACAAAGACATATATAATATATACACCCAGGAAGGAAAAGGAATTTTTTTTCATTGAAGGAAAATTGATTATTTAGCCTAAGATTACAAATGTAAATACCTTAATGCCATAGAGAATTTAAACTGAGAGGGGATAATGAAAAAATATCATCCATTTTTTATTACTATGGCAAGAGATTTTTGTCTCTTTGCTCTCTGAGTCTTTCTAAATTTATCTCTCAACTCTAAGCATGTGAATCTTCCCCCTAAAACGAAAAGGTATCCTGTTAGATCTGAGCCCTCTCCCTCCCAATTTTAGTGGGTTCCATGGTTTAAATTTTCAAAGTCTTAATCTAGGGATCTAGACCCTTTGCATTCTGATTCAAACTTATTCATAAAGACTCATTTCCCTGACTCCCCAAGAATCTACCCTTTCCTTAAGCACCATTAGCTGACTAGGATACAGAATATTATAGCTTTATCCTGTCTGCATCTCACAGCACCCAGTCCTCTCAAATCTTTTCGTAATTTATACATATCATAAAACAGACCTTTAGACAAGGATGCGTGAGCAGACTTATTTGGGAGGTGACCTCTGGAAACAGGGCTGAGGGAATAGGAAGATTGAGACATGGAAAGGGAAATGTGCGTTATAAACCAGGCTCTTATGGTGAATGCCTGGGGCTTGGAGCTCCTGGGAACTTTCTGTGGAACCTGCCAGAATGAGCTTCAGCAGTGTCTCTCTGAATGATGGAAGGAGAGCATTCATTTCCTGACTCCCATTCCCCAGTAGTAAGGAATTCCCTTGCAGTCATTTATTCACCCACCCTCCTGAGCTATACCATGTACATGAGTGAAGCAGCCTTCAGTGTTTTGGGCCCATCTTCAGTGGTTTGGGCCCATCTTCCACTGATACTCAAGAGAAAGCCCCAGAGAGGTTCACGTTTGCTTTCCCCCGACCCTGAGTTCACACACAATTTCTGGCTTCCAGTTTTATAGTTTTTCAGTGGCTCACAGGTTCTATTAATTGCGTTATGATTTCTCAAATATGATATGGGTTTAGGACCTCTTGGTTTTAGCTCCATAGCTAGTAGCTCTTCCTTCAACTAAATGGTCTTCCCTATAATCACCAAGCAGTTCTTTTATTTTTACAAATGCTCAGAACTATCTTTCTATGAAGTTTATTTTCCCACCTCCTCTATTTAACCACCCATATCTATTTTGCTTATCAAATATGGCTTATAATTCAAAGCCTCACTTGGCTGCTGCATCATCCATGAAATGTTCTCTGATTTCCTCAATAGGATATGATACCTCCTTTCTATTATTAATACATTCCTGTGATTATAAGTAAAAGAGTATTTTTTTACCCGAAAAAATTCAAAGGTCACCTGAACATCTTGTGCTTTCAAATTCAAAAGCAGTAGAAAAATCACCATCCCCAAGCATTCCAGGAATTCTAGAATGGTGGGGGTGTGACTTACGGATGATCAGTTTCTGCTTCCTCTGAACTAATTTTGTTTGTGAGTTACCTTGCATTTGATGTCTCTATTTAGGCTCATGTCAAAACAAATCTGATATGTAGCTCCCTTCTCTGAAGTCCAGCAACAACAATAACAGCAACATAGCTCTCTATTAGCCTTTATTTTCCTAGAAGACTAACAAGGCTTCTAATGTATCATTGAAATAAAAAAATTTTATTGGCCATTCGTGCCAGTAGAGATTCAGATTTCCTCCATGATAATGGGCACCTTTAAATCTTCTATACCTGCATTCTGTCATGACTCTCTCCCCATCGATCTTAAATCTATGTTGATTTCACATGCCAAGTTTGTTTCTTCTACATCATGTTCTCAACCCTCAACTTCAACATCAGTGTGGCCATCAAGGGCAACTGATTTCCTCCAAGGAACACTGATAGGACTTGTAAAATAATATTTTGCCTTTAAAGTATAGATACCAGTAGAAGACAGACATGAACCTGATATTGATGACTTCTAAGAGAGAGTCTTGCTGGGTCTGACTCTACTTTAAAGGCTCAAACTTTTACCAGCACCTAGGCACAATAAGGCACTGAGATAATGACTCACTGAACACACAATACAAAACTGGTATGTTCTCAGAGTATCAATTTATGATGATAAATGTAACTATCTTGTTGGCCAGAGATATTCAGATCTCTTATGCATCATTTCTTCTTCTGTGGCCAATGAACTTGGGAACCCATATTATAACTAGGAACTGTTATTCATTAACTGTGAGAAATCATTATGACAGGGAGTAGCAACATTTAAAATCTTTGTCATTAGTGCAATATCTTCCTGATACCCCTTGGCAAATACAGAAAGAACAAGGACCCCATAAAAAGTTAGAACTCCATAATCAATGGTAATTGAGCTACATATCTACAGTAAGTCCTTGCCAATGGCAAGTGATTGATTGGACACTGCTAACATTAATTTCTCTCATTCTTCTCTTTCTGTATTACCTGCCATATCCAACCTCATTCTGATTGAGACATTGCTTTGTAAGTATATTAATATGTTCAGAAATGTTACTGTTACATCTTGTTGTCACAGGAACCACTGTCCATTTCAGGACATTTTACAATTGTTTGCATTGTCTTTTATATGTTGTCTTACAGCTTCATTTCCCTCTATTCCAAGCTACATATTTTGGGTTAGAAAAAGCACTGACACTCTATAATTTCTAGCTTTAATCTTAAAATTCTCCTTAAATAAATAAAATGTATGTTACATTTTATTATTTCCCATTGTATTATCTATATGTAAGTCTGTAACATGTTTTACTCCATTGACATTTGCCTTATTGTAGATATTTTTGTACATGCCCAAAGTTTTTCTCTTAAATTATGAACTCTTTGATGAAAGGAACAAAATTTAGGGCCAGTTGAGTAGAGACCTAGAGGGAAGTTAACTACCCTACATAAGGCAAAATGTAAAGGAGCAGCTAGTGGTAGGCATTTTGTAGAGAACATGCAAAAAAGCAAAAAATTGTCTTAAAATGTCATTAATAATAACTCATATCATTATGTTGAAATCTGATGAATTGCAGATGGAATATTTTTGAAAAGGAATAATATTGTCCTCGATCCATGCCTATACCAAACCAGTGAAGGGTATGAAATGAGAACAGTACTCATTGGACACTTCAAGGTGAATTGAAAGACCCAGAGTGACAGAGGAATTCCATTCAAGAAGAGGGATATGATTTGCCAGGTGGAATGAAAAATACATTTGACGTCAAATGATTGACACGTATCATCACTGCATGAGTATCTGCAATTAAAAAGAAAAAGAGGTCAGGTAAAGTGGCTCAAGCCTCTAATTCCAGGAGTTTGGGAGGCTGAGGAGAGAGGACTGCTTGAGTCTCAAACTACTGGTAGTTTGAGACCAGCCTGGGCAAGATAGTGAGAACTCTTCCAACCTGTGTGACAGAGAGAGACTTTGTCTCAGATAGATAGATAGATAGATAGATAGATAGATCGATAAATAATGGTGTGGCAACTCAAAGATCTAGGACTAGAAATGCCACTGGACTCAACAATCCCACTGATGGGTGTAAACCCAAAGGGATAGAAATCATTCT
This sequence comes from Hylobates moloch, assembly GCF_009828535.3. Taxonomy (NCBI): domain Eukaryota; kingdom Metazoa; phylum Chordata; class Mammalia; order Primates; family Hylobatidae; genus Hylobates; species Hylobates moloch. Next base: position 73,045,427 of record NW_026652292.1, on the reverse strand, counting down.
ATACAAAGATACATGCTCATGTATGTTCATTGCAGCACTATTCACAATAGCAAAGACATGGAATCAACCCAAATGCCCACCAATGATAGACTGGATGAAGAAAATGTGGTACATATACACAATGAAATACTATGCAGCCATAAAAATGAATGAGATCATGTCCTTTGGAGGGACATGGATGAAGCTGGAAGCCATTATCCTCAGCAAACTAACACAGGAACAGAAAACCAAACACCACATGTTCTCACTTATAAGTGGGAGCTGAGCAATGAGAACAAGTAGACATAGGGAAGGAAACAACACATACTGCAGCCTGTCAGGGGTGGGGGGCAGTGGGGAGAAGGAGAGCATTAGGAAAAACAGCTAATGCATGCTGGGCTTAATACATAGGTGATGGGTTGATAGGTACAACAAACCACCATGGCACAGGTTTACCTATGTAACAAACCTGCACATACTGCACATGTACCCCAGAACTTAAAATAAAAATTAACATTAAAAAAAGAAAAGCAAAAGTGGTAAATCTCCAGTGGTTAAAGCTTTAGGGAATTTCCTCCCAAGTTTGAGGTACAGCTCTGCCACTTGCTACTGAGACACATTGGTAAATTTCTGTTTCTTCATTTGTACAATGAGGATGATAACACCTACGTTTGAGAGCTATTGTGAAGATGACAGACATCATGTCGCTTCACATTTATGGAGCACTAACTGTGGTCCAGGCACTCTCTAGACACTTGTTTGTAACATTTCATGCACTCCTTTCAAGGGTACTGAGACAGTTGTCATTGCTTATCAGTATTTCATGCAATCCTTTTAAGGGTACTGAGATAGATGTCATGCTTACCATGGAGAAAAGGGAAGCACAGAAAGATCATTCAGGGTCATGCAGGTGACACATGTTGGAGCTGGAATTTGAACCCAAGCATTCAGATCCCAGAGGATCCCCTGCTCTTACCCAGATGACTGACTTGTAAATGACTTACCATCTCGTTAGTTTCTTTAAATGAGATCATACATAAAAGTCTTTCTATCAAAGCTTAAAACATAAAAAAGCATGTATTTTTATTTTATTATTTTCAAATTTATGGTAATGAAACGGTATTGAAAATTATTGGAGTGAGTGTCAGACCACCTTAATTCTGGTCTTTGCTGTGCCAATAAATGGATGTGTAGTTTTGTGCAAACCAATTCTCCTCTCTAGGATTCATTTCTCTCACGTGTAAAATGAAGCATTTTCTGTGACACTGAATGAGCCTACTTTTTGCTCCAATAGCCTGATTCCTATGCAAATTTAAGGGCTATTTATTAAACAGCTTACAGGCTACACTGAACACACCTTAAAGACTTTAAAATTTGTTTCCTGAGTGCTTAGTTTTACCAAGTATTTTAGAGAGGATGCTAGATTTGAGGGGAATTAACAAGGCTAGAAATTTCATTTGCATTTTTTTTGCTTGATCCAAGCACTAAGAGAAAGAGAAAAAAAATCAAGTAAAAAAATTTATCTTTTTTTCCAGAAGGAGGCTCATAGCTACAGAGGTGGAGAGATTCCGTTGCCTGTCCAGAGTGATCTTAAACGTCCCTTGAAATAAATTGATCTGGGGTCCTAACATGTGTAATTTCATTTTTAGTAATGGTAGGTCTACAGCATTAGTTGCAGTTGCCAAAAAAGGGTTGACATTTATTACAGGTTCAGACATGGAGAAAAATGATTCTTCACATGAATGCATTTGCCTAAAGCAATGATAGTCTCAGAGGGAAATCATAATCAGAAAGAAAATGCTACTTGACTGCTCCCAAATCTTGTGAATCTTAGATAGGCTGGAGAAGAAATAATTGTCGTTAAGAAGAATTTGCTTCTCTTTTTCCTTATCTCACTGTACTGGACTCTTTGCTTGTGCTCTGCCAATATCCCATTGATATTATACTTACCACCCCATGTATGCCAATGCCTTCTGCCAAAAGCACCTGACATTTTCTGCTCAGATTTTCTCTGCTGAGCATGAGGCAGGCCAGAGATACAAGGTAGCTGATGATCCTGAAAGCAGTCCTTAGGTAATGCCACATGGCAAGTGATGGGTAAGCATCTCAGTTTCCTGATCCCTGCAGCAGGAAATCTTCAAAGTCTGTTCTTCATGGCCTCCACAGGTCCTGAAGAAGATTGAGCCCCAGTGCCTATCTCAGTAATACATTCTGTTTTTTTTTTTTTTTTTTTTTTTTTTTTTGAGGAGTCTCGCTCTGTTGCCCAGGCTGGACTGCAGTGGTGTGATCTCAGCTCACTGCAAGCTCCGCCTCCCAGCTTCACACCATTCTCCTGCCTCAGCCTCCTGAGTAGCTGGGACTACAGGTGCCGCCACCAGGCCCAGCTAATTTTTTTGTATTTTTAGTAGAGACGGGCTTTCACCGTGTTAGCCAGGATGGTCTCCATCTCCTGACCTCGTGATCCACCTGCCTCAGCCTCCCAAAGTGCTGGGATTACAGGCGTGATCCACCGCGCCCAGCCTCAGTAATACATTTTTAAATGCACTTCGTATTGGCATCTGTGATGGCTTTGAGAATACACCTGCCAGATCTCTGACTGCAGATTGACTGAGAGCTCCAGCTGCTCTGCTCTTTTTTTAAAATAATTTTAATATTTTTGTTTTTCAAGTTTTATTCCGGATCAGGGGGTACATGTGCAGGTTTGTTGCATGGGTATATTGCATAATGCTGAGCTTTTGAGTACAAATGCTTCTGTCACCAAGTAGTGAGCATAGCATCCAATAGGTAACTTTTTAGCCCAGGCCTCCCACTCTCCCCACACTAGTAGTCCCTAGTGTCTAGTATTGTTCCCGCCTTTGTCTCCATGTGTATTCAATGTTTAACTCCTGCTTATACATAAGACCATGCAGTATTTTGTTTTCTGTTCCTATGTTAGTCGGTTTAGGATCATGACCTCTAGCTGCATTCATGTTGCTGTAAAAGACATGATTGCATTCATTTTTATGGCTGCATATTATTCCATGGTGCATATGTACCATATTTTCCTTATCCAATCCATCCTTGATAGGCACCCAGGTTGACTACATGCCTTTGTTATTATAAATAGTTCTGTGATGAACATATGAGTGCATGTTTCTTTTTGGTATAATGATCTATTTTCCTTTGTGTCTGTGCCCAGTGATGGGATTGCTGGGTCAAATGGCAGTTCTGTTTTAAGAGTTTTGAGAAGGCTCCACACTGCTTTCCACAGTGGCTGAACTGACTTACAACCTCATCAACAGTACATAAGCATTCCCTATTGTCCATAGCCTCACCATCATCTGTTTTTGTTTCTGTTTTTTGACTTTTTAATAATAGCCATTCAGACTGGTGTGAGATGGTATCTCACTGTGGTTTTGATTTGCATTTATCTAATAAATAGTGATGATGAGCATTTGTTCATATGTTTGTTGGCAGCTTGTATATCTTATTTTAATTTTTTGCCTCTATTTTTTGTGTGTATATAGTAGCTGTATATATTTATGAAGCACATGAGATATTTTGATACAAACATATATGCAAAATAATCACATCCTGAAGAATGGGGTATCCATCCCCTCAAGCATTTATCCTTTATGTTACAAACAATATAATTACATTCTTGTAGATGCTGGATATTAGACCTCTGTTGGAGACAAGGTTTGAGAATATTTTCTCCCATTCTGTAGGTTATCTGTTTACTCTGTTGATAGTTTATTTTGCTGTGCAGAAGCTCTTTGGTCTAACTAGATCCCACTTGTCAATTTTTGTTTTTATTACAATTGCTTTTTGGGGACTTAGCCATAAATTATTTGCCAAAGCTGATGTTGAGAGAGGTATTTCCTAAGTTTTCTTCTAGGATTTTTTTTTTTTTTTTTTGAGATGGAGTCTCGCTCTGACACCCAGGCTGGAATGCAGTGGCACGATCTCAGCTCACTGCAAACTTTGCCTCCTGGGTTCAAGTGATTCTCCTGACTCAACCTCCCGAGTAGCTTGGATTACAGATGTGCTCCACCACACCCGGCTAATTTTTGTATTTTTAGTAGAGACAAAGTTTCACCATGTTGGTCAGGCTGGTTTCGAACTCTTGACCTTGTGATCCACCCGCCTTGGCCTCCCAAAGTGCTGGGATTACAGGCATAAGCCACTGTGCCTGGCCTCTTCTAGGATTTTTATGGTTTGAGATCTTACATTGAAATCTTTAATCTGTCTTGAGATAATTTTTGTACATGGTGTAAGGTAGGGATCCAGTTTCATTCTCCTGCATATGGCTAGCCAGTTATCACAGAACCATTTATTGAATAGAGAGTCTTTTCCCCATTGCTTATTTTTGTTGACTTTGTCAATGATCAGATGGTTGTAGGTGTGCAGCTTTAATTCCAGATTCTCTATTCTGTTTCATTGATCTATGTGTCTGTTTTTGTACCAGTACCATGCTGTTTTGGTTACTGTAGCCTTACAGTATAGTTTGAAGTCAGGTAATGTGATGACTCTGGTTTTGTTCATTTGCTGAGGATTACTTTGGCTATTTGGGCTCTTTTTTGTTTCATATGAAAATATACAATAATTTTATCTAATTCTGTGAAAAATGACATTAGTAGTTTGATAAGAATAGTGTTGAGTATGTAGATTGCTTTGGGCAGTATGGCCATTTTAACGTTAAAATGCTTTTCTTTTCTTTTCTTTTTTTTTTGAGACAGAGTCTCACTCTGTCACCCAGGCTGGAGTGCAGTGGCATGACCTCCGCTCACTGCAAGCTCCACCTCCCAGGTTCACGCCATTCTCCTGCCTCAGCCTCCCAAGTAGCTGGGACTACAGGTGCCCGCCACCACACCTGGCTAATTTTTTGTATTTCTTTTTAGTGGAGATGGGGTTTCACTGTGTTAGCCAGGATGGTCTCGATCTCCTGACCTTGTGATTCACCCACCTCGGCCTCCCAAAGTGCTGAGATTACAGGCATAAGCCACTGCATGTGGCCCATTAAAATGCTTTGTTCTTAAATCCAACACTGCATTTGGACTGAGACCATACTTTCCAGGGACCTTTCTGAGTCAAAGACTGAGAGAAGCAGGTATACTAAGGCAGAGGTGGCATTCCTCTGATGACTTACCATTGCCCAAGGATGGTCTGTAGGCTTTAACAAACTTTCCTTAGCAATTTAAGATGCTTCCACCCAACAGTCCCTTCTTCCTTCTCCCTTTACTAAGGATTAGACCTCAGCTGCAATCTGACTGCTCCCCTAGCATCTCCTGCTCCCTCCCATTTTCTTTTATTCAGGTATTTCCACCTAATAAAATCCTTATACATGTAATCCTTCCTTGATGTTTTGCTTCTCAGAGGACCTGGAGTAACATAGCTTCCTTCCCTTCTTTGTTTCATTTCCTTGCTCCCTACCAGTGTTTCCTGGGATCAACCAAGACACTGCTTGCATCTAAATCATTGCCTCCTACTCGGCTATGGAGGAAGACAACTTAAGATGATCCTTCCTCCTTTAACCCATAACATCATGTAACTTCTACATTTATCCAACACACACACACATACACACACACACACGCACACACACACACACACACAAAATGTGTACACATTCATCTTGTGGTACTTCACTACAAAATTATTTCAGACAATGTTCTGACATAGGTTCACACAGAGGGTTGGCAAACAATGTTAAATGCCGATATATTTTGGGAAGCTTCAGCAATCTGGGGAAAAGAGCTGAAATCATAGATGCTCCATATTAATTAATGTAGAGTTGACCTTTTGAATTTCCTTGTCTATAAAAGAGAACCCCTCAGTGATGCCCCAAAATCATGATTTCAAGCCACTTATCACAATTCCTTCCATAGTTCATAAAACCATAAGTTGGATCTATATAATGTTGCTTTTCATCTGGACATATAAGTAGAATCCACCAAAAAGTTCAGCTTCTGTAGTGATTGCAATGATATAAAAGTTTCTGTGACAGAAGGTGAAGATAATGGTAACAAAATGATTTAACCTTTCTCTTTTGATAATGTTACCACCCACCATACAGGAGTTTACTATGTTGAACTGGAAGAAGGCCCTTTCCTCTTCCAGTTCAACATGAACTGAGATTAAATACAAAACAAAAGATTGCAAAACCAATGTAGGACCACGGGCTTATTATAATCTAAATCTTGAATAAAAATATGCACATTTGAGGTCATCTTGAGACTTTGTCTTTCTTCAATAATTTTTACATTATCTGGATAATACATTTTCTTGAGTTACTGCTTACCAGATGAAGCCACAACTCTGTAGTCACCCAGTAATCTCGCAACCAGTATCACTAATACAAGAGTTTTGGCACTGGTAACATACTCTGGCTCTTACCCAGGCCCATGACCTCATGGCCTGAAGAAATTTGGACCTGCCAGGTATATGAGATAGTTGTATTGTGTCCTGCTCATATGCTCTCCTCTCATACTTCTGCTCCAGCCATTGCTAGAGCAATCAGTTGCAAGTAGGTAGAATCTTATGGTATGACCCCTCTTTTGCACCAAACATCTCATGCTGCCACATGAGTCACTTGTGACAATGAGTTAAGCCATTTTGACACATAGCCAAATATGGAATTATGATGGAGTTAATACTTGTATTAGTCCATTTTCACACTGCTATAAAGACATAACTGAAACTGGATAATTTATAAAGAAAAGAGATTTAATTGGCTCATGGTTCTGTGGGTTATACAGGCTTCTACTTCTGGGGAGGGCTCAGGAAACTTATGATCATGGTGGAAGATGATGAAGAGGAATGCACTTCTTCACATGACCAGCAGGAGAGGGAGAGAGTGAAGAGGGAGGCAATACACACTTTCAAACAATCATATCTCCTGGGAACTCTATCATGAGAACAGCAAGCATGGAGGCTGCACACGTGATTTAATCACTTCCCACCAGGCCCCTCCTCCAACACTGGGGATCACAATTCAGCATGAGATTTGGGTAGGGACACAGAGCTGAACCATGTCAACACTCTATGGGACAACTCTTGTCCAATGGGAGATTGGAGCCAGTGGATAAATCCAGCCCTCTCCTGTTCTTCATGTGGAAAAGTTCAAGGAGCATTCTACATGACTCATGGCTCAAGAGTTTCCCAGTAGGGTTTAGCTCAAGAGGTCTGTGCCAGTGACAATCCCAATAACACATTTAAGATATTCTTTGCTTTCTTCCTTGTTTCGTTTTACCTATTTTTCCATTCTTTTCTTTGGAATTACTTCCTCAGATAAACTAGGTGATGCAAGCCATTGCCTAAGATTCTAATTTTTGAGAAATCTTTACTAACATTCTAACCTAGAACTCATGGGAGAAAAAATGAAGATAGAATCTAGAAAAAAACCTAGAGAAAGGGATTTTATATGGCTAGAAAGTTTGCCTGGAGTGGAGGCCATTCTAGAAGTTCAGTAGATAGAGGGGTAAGCATTTTGGCTCTATTTGCACTGAATTTGAAACCCAAGGATGCCCCAATAGAATTGGTGGGTACTAAAGTACTAAAATAAGTAAGTCTTGGTGAGATGATGTCTATAATTTGGGGCACCAATTAGTTAAGTCTTGAAGTCAGACAGTTTTTAGCTGAAAGTCCAGCCAAGCATGATAATCATAGCACTGCAAAGAAGAGATGAATGTTCACTAGAAGTTTTGCAGAGCCTCTTGCCTTCGTATGCAGCAGGAGCTCTTATAGTCAAAAACATGGTAGAACTGCCAAGGATGCATGAAAACAGCTACAAAAATGAAGATAAGATAAACCACAATCATGTATACTCTGTAAAATCATAAAATGGCAGATAAAAATAATGAAGACAGAAAATAAAAGTAAAGGACAAGTATAAATAGTGAGGTTTAACTTAAATTCCAATTCTACTTCATTCCTATTGTCTTGTAGAGATATCCACCATGATATATTAAAACATGATCCTTTTTCTCAAGGATCGTGTTCTGTGTCAGCCACTGAGGATATATGGATCTTTGGTCCAGGTTCCTGGGTGATTACTGCAAACTAGGAAAGATGCCCCAGCCTCAGCCAAGTGACCTGGGGATGGGGGCAATATGCCAGTGGGAAACCAGACTACTAAGCAGGACCAAGGCAGAAGACTGTTTGAGCAGATCTGGCGGTCATGCAGTTGGGGAGGCTGTGATAAAATGAGGGAAGCATTCACTCAAGGCAAATCAGATAATGGACATATGGCAAAACAGAGCGTCATAGATTCCATGAGCTGTTTTGGGAAAAAAAAGATGCTAAGACACAAGCTGCTGTGTCCAGGACTTCCCAGGACCAAGGTGATAACTGCAAAGGCAGGAAAGGGTAGCAGTGCCTGCAAGTCAACCAGACTTGCAGCTGTGCAGTCTGTGGTGTACAGCATGGGCACACTGGAAAGAAGTCTTTCCCATCCAGTGATATCAATTTTGTGGTCATTCTTTAAGAACTAGGGCAGTGGTTCTCATGTAGAGGAGATTTTGCCCCGAGGAGATGATTTTGGCCATGATTGAAAACATTTTTGGTTGCCAAAAATAGGGGAGTTGCCACAAATAGGGGAGTTGCCTCTGGCATCTATTGAATAGGGAACATGGATGCTGTCAAACACCCTGTAGTTCCCATAACGAAGATTTATCAGACCCCAAAGGTCCGTAGCCCTTCGGTTAAGGAATCCTGGACTAGGGTGTTGTTTACAAGCTTCTCAGGGATTCTCAACAGGAGAGAGAAAAGGAACTTCCTTGACATAAAGAGTTGGGGAAAAGTTATATCAACTAAGCACCTGCCATGTGCCAGGTCTAGCACATGACTTTTCTTAAACCTCACAACCAAGGGTAGATATTGTAACTCCATTTTACAAAAAAGGAAATAGGACCTCAGAAAGAGAAATTACTACATGATAAAAAACTCAATTTAGCTGGGACTTAAACTCAAATCTGTTAGATATAAAGGCCAAAGTGGAGACTAGTTTTTTTTTTCCAGTTTTAAAATGTAAATCGTTTTCATTGATTGCTTACAATTCTTAACAAGGCAGGAAAATGTCATTATGCTCATGACTAGCTTTAAGCATCAATAAGTTTAGTCTGATTTTACTAGCTTTTTATAAACATTTTGCTATTAGAATACTTATGTAATCATTAAGATTTTGTTTAACACAGAAATAGTAGGCATAGCTTTATTGGGAAGTTGAGATTACAGGTTATTTTCATTACTGTCTATATTTTTCTGAACTTTGCAATTTTAAAAATGATTAGCATATGTTAAAATTATAAAGTTGCCGATTAGGTTTTAATGTGATATAACTACACAATTATTTCAAGATATAGAGTAAATTGCACAGAGGACATAGACTCATTTATTTGGGGATTATATAGATTTGTTGGTTGTGAAATCTAAAATCAGATTCCATTTATCATCACATGTAATTCTTTATGTGTTACAAGAAGTGGACACAAATTTAAAAAGAAAAACAAGTATGCAATTTCTATTTCCAGGGGGCTTGTAAAATATAGTTTTGCCTAAACTGATCAAAATATTTGAGGTGCCTTCTCCTCAAAACTGCCTGTGAAGTTTCACTGGGTAACCCCACAGCTGACTCTAATTTCATTTTCTCCTCAATTATTCTACCCATTATTGGGTGTAATATCCTCCACAACTCCACTCTTACAGCGACTTGCTAGAATTTCTGCATTGTTGTTAGCTGTCTCCCCCGAATTATAAGTCCTATAAGGCCAGGTTTTATGCTTATTCAACTATATATCCCCTTATCACCCAATGCAGCGTCCTGCACATAACAGGAAGCCAATAGATTCTTGCTTAGTTGAAATAATTCTAGCCCTGGGGCCAAGGTGCTAACATTGCCATGATCTCGGAGAAGGAAGCGGTGGGGTATTGCAGATAGTGTCTGTGCTTAGCAGGCACATTTATATGTAGGGTTAGTGGCCTCTATTTTTAATTTACTTGATTATTCTATAGTATCGACTTTTTTTTTCTTAAATAATTCTTTATTTACATCCAAAGATCAAAAGTCATTCAAGTTGAAGCCCTTCCCACAAGCATTAAGTTCTGCTCACAAAATGTTCAGGAACATTAAAAATCTCTGACATGAAAAATGTGTTGCATCACAAGATTTTAAGATGAACTAAGTAAATAAATATGTAGCTCTGCACTTGTGGACAGCGGTAGGCAGACCTGCGAGACGACTGTGGCCCAAAGCTTAAGGCTGCATCATCCCTCAGGTGTGGATGAGATCCATCGAAACAGTGAGCGACGCCTGCCATCTACAGGCCACAATGTGTATTGCCACATAGGTGCCCGCAGACCTTGAATTTAAGAAGCCTTGGGGGATGATACTCAGTGATGTGATCTCGAAGAGACTGTTCTATGTTGAATTATTATTCAATGTAAAAATATAATCAAATAATTATAACTATTAATAGATAACAGGTGACACTTCCCTTCACACTTTCCTCTGTATGATTCTTATTTTACAAAATTGAAAATGAAGTGCTTTGTGTGTCTTCCACTTTTATTATCATCGTGGTGCCTTGTCCTCCTTCACTTTGTGATTATCTCTGTATACGTCTGTCTTCCCCAAGAGCCAACTAACTCACGCGGTGCAGGGGACCCATATGATTCATCTATGTATACGCTCTTGCCTAGAGCAGGGTTTGACACATGGCAGGTATTCTACAAAGATTTGATGCATGAGTGCTTAAGGGAATGAATAAATAAATGAATAAGTAAATCAATCAAAAACTAACTATTTTTGAGTCACCTTGTTCTAAATTACATATAAATTTATGAAGGAAAATTGTAGTCTAACATAGATATATACATATGTATACATGTTGAGCACAGTGTCTGCCCCACAGCAGGTGCACAGTAAACATTACCTACATTAGACTGTAATGTATGTGAGTGTTTGCATATATCTAAGCATACGTGTTTAGTTGGTTGTTTTAAAACTTCTGCAATAAATCAAGGGATTAATACTTTTTATTAAAATCCTTAAATCTGTATGTTAAGGATCTTGTGAGTTCAGCTTCAGGTCTCCATCTATGTCATTTTATCAGGCAAAATGTTCTGAAAGATTCATTCCATTTAGAAAGCAAACATGACAGCAAGGCCACAGTTATTACTTCTCATTTATTTTGTTCTTTTGGAGATTGACCATCTAGCTTAAGTCAGACAAAATGAGAACCAAGAAAAAAATGTTTAGATAAAATCATTGTAAGAGACAGAATATAAAAGTGGAAAAGTAAGATTAATATTGTTTTGCCTAAGAGACCCAGTTTCTCTCCCAACTTCTCCCCCACCAACACAAACTTGAAGAAACCTTTTGGATGTTTAAACTTAATTATCTTTAAAAATCAGGAAGCAATGCTTATGGGGCACTGCTGTGTGGCAGGCACTGTGCTTGGCATTTCTGTGAATTTTCACATTTAATCTGTCCGACATGTCCAGCCTTAGAAGACACTTATTGGCAGACCCCTTTTATGCACCATGAAACTGAGTCTCAGAGAGATTATTTCTGCAAGGTCACGCTGTGGGAGGTACAGGGATACACTGGAATGAGCTCACACTGGCAACTCTTCATTCAGTAATGTCATGTTGGCAGCTTGAAGTCAGCCACGGTAGAATTATTTACAGCACATCAATGAGCAATTGCTGCAAAGAAGTCCCTGTACCTGCCTGGTTGTTAAACATATGCCAGCACACCACTGGTTAAGATGCAAAGATAAAAGTTGAAGAATATTTGATTTTAAAAGGCATCTTCTTCTAATAAACCACACTACCCAAGAGTTAAGGGAAAGTCTAGGTAAGGTTTATACAGCAATCCATAGCTTAAAAAACAAAACTTTTATGCATGCATAGTGTCCCAAAAATGAAACAGCTTTGTCTTTCTCTTTTCTTTTTTTGTCTTTCTTCCCTCTTCCTCTCCTTCTTCATCACAGTTACTGCCATATACTGAAGGTCTGCTGTATCCTGCTAGGTGCTCGCCATAAACTACAATAGTTATAACACTGAGAAAAATAAAGCATGAGTCAGGTAAGCACAAAGCCCAGAATTACAACCAGGAATACAGAAGAAAGGTTTTATCCCTCGTATCTGTTATGTGAGTCTTTTGTAGGTTTTTGTTTGTTTGTTTGTTTGTGTGAGTGTGTTTGCAGACCTAACCCCTCATGTTTCTTCTGAAATGTTCCCTTTTTCTTTAATTCAATTTTTCAACAAATATATGAGCACAGAGTATGTGCTGCACACTGTTCCATGCGCTAGAGATGCAATAGTGAAATCAGGAGAGGTCTCTGCCCTTGGGAATGTCCCTTCTTGGGTAGGGAGAGAGGACACAAAGCAGGAGAGACAGGACAGCAAGGTAACCTAGCAAGAGGGCTGGGGTTTCAGTTCTGGGCCCACCACTTCCTAACCACGTGACTGTGGACAAGTTACCTAACTTCTTTATGCCTCAATTTTCTGCCATATGCTAAAAGGGGATAGCAATGGTCTGTGATAACTAAGTTTCATTAAACAGTATCAGGCATATATAAATAGTAAACGCGAGTATATATTAGTTACTACTTTTAAGGAAACAGCTTAATTACAGGCTATAACTAGAGTTATGAAGGAAACACACCAAATACTGAGATTGGGTTGAGAGTGGAATATTTTAGATAAAGTCATCAATAAAGTCCTTTTCGGAGAATTGATAAAAAGGATGAGAAGGTATCCTTCCTGGCATTGCTGGAAGAAGATTTCTAGATTAAGGAAGTGAAACTGCAAAGCTCTGAAATGTTGAGATGTTTATTGCTCAAGGGAATGTTAGAGTTCAGTGTGCTTGGGGCACAGTGGAAGCAGGTGGAGCAGAACAAGATGAGGTTGAAGTGGCAGGAGGGGACCAAATCATGTGAGGCCTTAGAGACCCCCTTATAGAGTTCTGTTCTCTTTTTAACTACTTAATACCCTTCCTTCCTTCCTTCCTTCTTTCCTTCTTTCCTTCCTTCCTTCCTTCCTTCCTTCCTTCCTTCCTTCCTTCCTTCCTTCCTTCCTTCCTTCCTTCTTTCCTCCCTTCCTGTTGTAATTTGCTATATGTCTAAGAAAAAATAGGCTAGTTCTTTTTTTTAATTTGGAAACTTAGCGCTAATCTTCACTTTCATTGAGACCCTATTTTCCAGGGCTATTTTCAGAAAGTGACTTTCAGAGGCAATTTTCTGGGCAGTAGAGATTTTTCAATAACTTCTGTGGAATCCAGGATCCTGGGTCTCAAAGGTACAATTGCTAAGGACAGTGTCCACACCAAGTTGCTGTTATCCTGACCTTGTAAACACCACGCAGGTGCCTGTCTCATTGGCTGTCTCAAACTGCCACAGAAAGCGGCAATGACAGTTTGGTTTCACCCAGTCCCTTGAGTTATGAGTAATTTTGCTAGAGTCTTGTCATTTTCTGGCAGATTTCATGAATTTGTGCTGAATTTGCAAACAAAGGAAAAAGGCAAACAATGGTCTAAGCGGCTTTGAGATTGCCTCATTAAACTGCAGCCTGCCAGAAGCTTTCTGCTTATAGCAATGAATACATCTGAGCTCTACAATGATGTCACCATCTAAAACTCTGTTCACATCTCTTTGAGGCGATAAAGTCCCATGTACAACTAAAAATAAATAAAGTGAAATAAATAAGAAAGAGTAAAGGGAAGAGCAGAAAACTGCTCTAGCAAAGAATGCCCAAGTTATCAGGAAAGCTAATTTTCAGTGCTATTGCTGCCATATCAGCCTTGTCACCAATAATCAGTTTCCCTAAGTTTTTCAAGACTCAGTTTACCTCTATGGAACTGGAATACACTGACATGCTCTTCTTTTGAAGATTCCACTGAATTCCTCAGGTGTATACCCAGAGATGGGGTCGTGTGGCACACTATACAAAATATTTTTTAATTTCAGAAACACACATTTGTGATATTTTGTAAAAGCCCTTTGAAAAATGTCTTTTTCAGTTGTGCTATACTCAGTTAAGTATGACTGTATTGACCTTAACTTGCATCACTCAGAAGACAATTTACTAGGCATATAGGAATAGATCCACTGGTGATGAGCCTACTGTGTGGATGGCACATCACAGAGCTCGCCTGGTTTAATTCTCAGAGCCACGATATAGGGAAGGCATCATTAGACCTTTTCTTTTTGTAAAACTTTTAAGTTCGGGGTATATATTAGTCTGTTTTCATGCTGTTGATAAAGACATACCTGAGACTGGGTAATTTACACAGGTAAAAGGGTTTAATGGACTTAGAGTTCCACATGGCTGGGGAAGCCTCACAGTCATAGCAGAAGGCAAGGAGGAGCAAGTCACATCTTACATGGATGGCAGCAGGCAAAGAGAGAGCTTGTGCAGGGAAACACCCATTTTTAAACCATCAGATCTCATAAGACTTATTCACTATTATGGGGAAGGCCCACACCCATGATTCAATTGCGTGATTCAAAAACCTAGAGGAATTATGTTCCTCCAGGTTTCTCCCATGACATGTGAGAATTGTGAGAGTTACAGTTCGAGATGAGATTAGGGTGGGAACATAGAGCTGAACCATATCAGGGTACATGTGCAGGTTTGTTATATAGGTAAACTTGTGCCATGGGGGTTTATTGTACAGATTACTTCGTCACCCAGGTATTAAGCTTAGTACCCATTAGTTCTTTTTCCTGATCCTCTCCCTCCTCCCACCCTACACTCTCCAAAAGGCCCCGGTGTGTTGTATGCCCCTGTATATGTCCATGTTTTCTCATCATTTAGGTCACACTTAAAAGTGAGAACATGCGGTATTTGGTTTTTCTGTTCCTGCATTAGTTTGCAAAGGATAATGACCTCCAACTCCATCTATGTTCCTGCAAAGGATATAATCTCATTCTTTTTTATGGCTGCATAGTATTCCATGGTGTGTATGTACCACATTTTCTTTATCCAGTCTAATATTGATGAGCATTTAGATTGATTTCATGTCTTTGCTATTGTGAATAGTACTGTAATGAACATGTGTGCATGTATCTTTATGACAGAACAATTTATATTCCTTTGGGTATATACTCAGTAATGGGATTGCCGGATCAAACAGCAGTTCTGTTTTTAGGGGCTTTTCTTAAGAGTGGCAATTAGTTGAAGCAACAAGGATCAGTATTTCACAAGGCCATGTAGCCTAGGAGTAGTGAAGCTCGAATCCAAACACAGGTCTGGCTGATTTATAAGCCCAAACCAACAAAAAGGAGCAAGATAAAGTAAAAAGAGAGACACACTGAGATGCAGAAGAAAATTTCAAAAGACTAGTATTTCATTAAACAAAAGCTGAAGTCCTTAGGTAAATTATTTCCTCTTGTCTCTGTCATAAGTGATACTCATAAATTATGATGAAATAAACCCATTGACTACCCTCATGTGCTTTTTAGAAGACTATAAGAGGTTATTTTTATTTTAAATAATAGGTGCTCTCATTTAAAATGACTTGGAGTCCATGAAATTTGTCACCCCAAGAGAAAAAGAGCTATAAGTATCTAATCCATTTGAAGAGTCTGCCCCTAACAAGTGATATCTGAATTCAAACCCCTCTAAGTTCAGGAGCCTAGGTTGTGCTCAAAGTACTCATCTGTAAAGTGGGGTACAAAGACTTAACTCCCTGGGTAAACGTAAGGCTTAATGAAACCATATGTCATGGAACAGTATGTTTAGCATATCATATCTGATTAATAAGTACTTGTGGTCTTCATTTCCTTTACTCTTGTCTGATATGGAATTCCATGTGATTGAAGACACAAAGTACTTTTATTTTTTTGAAAGTCAGGGTCTCACTCTGTTACCCAGGCTGGAATGCAAGGGTGCTATCATAGCTCCCTGCAGCCTCGAACTTGTGGACTCAAGTGATCCTCCTGCTTCAGCCTCCCAAAGTGCTAGGATTATAGGTTTGAGCTACCATGCCTGGCTAAAATAATGCATTTTTGACAAAGAACAGTATTCACATCCAGAGAAGGAGGCTGCCAACCTCCCAGTCCTTGAATTTCAGAGGGAATCCAACCTCCTGGGCCATCTTGAACCAAGCCTCTGCAAAGGTAGGGACCTTGTCCAGAGCAGTCTTGGTCTTGGCCTGTTTGACCATAACCGTTTCTGAAGGAGGCATGGCTTCCAAGGCAAAGGGGGTGTGGAAAAAGAAATGTCTCCCACGACCTGAAGATGCTCCCTGAGCAGCAGCTTCTTTATCTTTTCTCTCCTCCCCTGGTTGTTGTGCCCTCCCTGCAGGTCACCATAGATCTTTCAGTCTGCCCCCTCTCTAAAAAAATAGTGTAACGTGAATTTCTCCTATAAAGACTCTTCCTTAGAAGACTGGAAAGTTATGGACTGGCCTTTCTGAAAACTATCTGTGGAACAAAAGGAAGTAGAAACCTCTCCCTGCAAAGAAGCCTTTCTCCCCTAAGGAGAGGTGCCCACCACCCTACATCTTCCTATAGAAAGAAGTGGAGTTGCTTTACTGGGTAAAGAGGGCACCATGTTCCTAACTGAGCAGAGGAAGACACAGGTCCTCCCTAAGTCGAGTGGACCCCTGGTTTAGAATAGACCAGCTAACTGGATGGTATTTCCCAATAGCCTCCCCAGATAATGTGAGCTAGACATGCTTTCCAGTTCACAACAAATGGCCTGTGAGCTTTTCAGCTTGTCCCAGACTAGCTCTTCCCACCTTCCTCTCCAGAGTGTTGTCTCTTATTGTTGCTGCTACTGCTTCTACTGATGATGCATCAACTAGCCGGACTATGAAGAGGTTGTCAAAGGAGGTACCCTGATTCAGTTCTGTGGTCCAAGTTTATGAAAAAACACAAGCCACTGGTGCTGCTGGCAATGACACCTCTGTTGCTTTGCTGAAACATCTCCCCACCTCCAGCCACACCACTATCTCTATTCTTGCCACAGCCTCCCATTGACATTTCCTTGGGCTTACATTACCCTTCTTTCATGGGTGCCCACATTGATGAATGCTGAGACAAAAGTTTTCTATGTTCCATAACCACCCAGTCACTGGCCCCTATCAGAGACAGATGCACGTTTTTACACAGCTAGAGAAAGAGTTTCAGCATTGCTGCTGCCCAAGGTACCACCATGTCTGTTGCAGAAGGTGAAAGGATGCCCTTGATCATCCATAATGGGCTGTAAATCCCCTCCAGCGATCATGTTTACCTCATCTCCCCAGCAACCAATGCTGCCTGAGATGAGTGCTTTGCTTAATACTTCAAGTACAACCACAACATCTTGACTCATGACCCCAGTGGAGTCATTCCCAATGATGGAAGCAAGCTTTGTGGCAATCCAAGTGTTCTCACCAAATGTAGACTAATCCCTGGGTTGATCTGAAATCTAACTGCTCACTGCAATGACCTGCCCCTTTCAGAGCAAGTCTGCTTTGCCAAGATGGAGAAGCTCTCATGGATGACCTGCATTTTCCCCAAAGTGACTCCAAAGACTGCCTGTCCTCTGCAATGAGCACAACTATGGGGATGAACAACTAACTGCTTCAGTGACTACTGCTTGAGAAATAGGTCTCTTGTGGCCAGAGATTCGGGCATGATGGTGATCAAGAGGAACAAGATCCAACTTAGGATCAGCCTAGAAAGAGTGAGTCACACCCAGAGACTTGGGAGTCAGATGAAGTGGGAGGTCTGCCTCAGCCCATTCTGCCTCCTCAAATACTCACTGCAATAAATACCTCTTGGAAATATTAGGCTTTCAAAAATATGTCATAATGTATATTTTTGGAGGGTATTTGAAGATAAACAGAAACACAAATTTACTGGTACAATGTATCAAAGTTATATTTGCCATGAAAGAAGTAACTAAATATTTAGGCCTCCAAATATTGTGTTGGATTTTTTACACCTGGCTTCTGAGAACAGCACTTTCTACTGGGTCTTTGTCTCTGTGGTCCCATTTAGCCAGTGAGAAATCCAAAGTGAGAATTTCTTCCCAGCCAAGGCTGGTAACAGACTGGAATAAAGAAGTCACAGCCCACAACCCTAGTTCATTTTCAGTGAAAATGAACTTGAAAACAAAGCCCCAGACAACAGAATGACTTTCCTCTCAGCAAACATTTTTCCAGATCACGTTTTTTATTATTCTACATTTTACAGTCATGCCATGGAACACTGAGCCTGTGTCTATTTTATTACTGATTATTCAAAGACTGTCATGGTTGTATATGGATGGGTTGCACAAGTGGTATTTGTTTTCTAAAAAGAACAAAATAACCATTCAGTGTGAGAGTTTTGCCTGTAGCTGTATTAATCTTTTGTAAAAAAAAAAAAAAAAATTACCTTTCAGTACAATAGAGGAAAACAGGTTAGACAGTGATATAATTTGGCTCTGTGTCCCCACCCGAATCTCATCTCCAATTGTAATCCCTACATATCAAGGAGGAGAAGATATTGGATTATGGGAGATGTTTCCCCCAAGCTGTTCTCATGATATTGAGTGAATTCTCATGAGATCTGGTGGTTTTATAAATGGAAGTTTTTCCTGTGCTCATACACAGCCTATCCTGCTGCCTTGTGAAGAAGGTGACTGCTTCCCCTTCCATCATGATTATAAGTTTCCTGAGGCCTCCCCAGCTATGCAGAACTGTGAGTTGATTAAACCAAACCTCTTTCCTTTAGAAATTACCCAGTCTATGGTAGTATCTTTATAGCAGTGTGAGAACATACTAACAGGGACAGTAAGACCTAAGCTTTGAACCCTGAGTCTTAAGTCAACAGAATAAAGATCTAGTCCTTGGAGAATAAGTAGAATATTTTCCTGGGAGGTATTAATCTTATATAGACTGTTAGAATATGATTGAGGTTGTAATACTGAATACAGTAAAATTCCCCTACCACACATGAAGATTATCTTACTACTAGGAGGATAGGGGTCAATTTTCCTGACTTATACACAAACTGGGCATGCATTAAAGATTGGTAGAATAATTGAATAAATTAATAAGTAATGAAAATCAGTGATTGAATATAGAGTGTAATGAGAGTCACATGGGCAGACAAATTAGAAGCTAGAAAATTATGAACAATACTCAAGACAGAGAAATGCCACAAATCAAGAGTCAAGACTCAAGGTCAGGAAAAAAACAAGGGGAAGCAACCAAAATAACAGGAGGAAAGAACACAGACAGGTCTCCTTAAAAGACAAGATTTGAGTCACAGAAATTTCAGTTAATATCCTAGTGTCACTACTTATAAACTCCATGACCCTTGTTAGGTTACATACTCTCTCTTAGATTAATTTGTATGAGATTAGGTCAATTTTCTCATCTGAGAAATGGTAACAGAAGGGGTGATTAAAGGATAACCTGAGATGGCATGTTTACTTCTTTTAATGCAACGTATCATATATAATATGTTTGAAAGATATATTAATTTCATTTTTATTATGAATCTCATCTATCAAATAGCAACTGTGTGTCAGCCACTATCGTGGGTCCTTGAAGCATAATGCATTTATTTTTACTCCTCTGCTAGTTGTAATTATTTTCCTCTCCCAAATTGTGCGTAATAAGATAACTATACATACTGTACGTACTGGCTTAAGCCATAGGTGACAAGCTTGTCCCAATTCACCTAGAACTTTCCAATTTTAACACTGGAAACATCTCGGCACCAAGCAAATAAGAGTGACTGGTTTGTTGAATAAATTCTCTATTCTTCAATGAACATTCTTTGAGCAGCGACTGAGCCACGCAGTCTGCTTATATATTCCACCTGGCATCTGAAGTAAGTCATCCATGCAGTTTCTATTCTCATTCCTCCATGAGAAGTAAGCATATAGTTTCTTAAACACAAAGTAGAAAGTAGGATGACCACTATTCCTGTGGAGTCCTGAGGATTACTGTGGAATTGTTGAATCACTTTAGTTGGTAACATCTTTGAACATGCGAAAGAAGAGGGTGTAAATGTGCTCAGCCCAAAATGCCAAATGCGGTTTTAGGTTGTACTGTATGAAATTTATGGTAGTCTACTATTTTGACCTACAAAATAGCCATTTCATCTGTTTCATAGAGTCTTCTTGAAGTGGCTGTTCAGGTCACAATGATTCCGCCCTTTCTGGCAGTAGCTCTCACATGGCTGTGGCCATGGCACTGTTTTTATAACCAACCCCTTCATGGCCATAGATGCCATAGGGGCCATAGGTAATGAATCAAAAACAAGCACCTAACACAGTCTGATCCACCCAAATATCCAACCAAGTGCAGGGAAAGATAGAGAGACTGAAAGTTATCAAAGCTTCATCACACTGATGATAGCTTTCCAGGTAGAGAATCCAATCACTTTAGCTGTCCCATGTCCTGGAGTCTCCCTGGTTTCTTTCCTTTCCAGGTGACTGACATCCCTAACCTATTCCAGCAGATATTTGAGTGTCCTCGACATATTTTCCTTCTTTTCTGAAGGTAACTAGGGCCAGATTTTGTAAATAAAGTAACATAAACTAGTAACAGATATTTGGTATCGTAGAGACTTCCTACCTAGATTCTCTGACCATAAGAATCCTTTATACCTACTCACCATTATATCACCAGTGCTATTAAAGCCCTTGTCATAGAACAGGAGTTTCACAAACAGTGAAAAGACAGCTAAATATATAAATAGAAGATATGCAAACTAACTATGATTTTGCTTTTACTTTTTTATTTCACTTGGAAGATGCAAGATATATAGTTTTTGGTTGATTATAAAATAGATCTCTGTACCCCCCAAATTGGGTAAGCACTTACTTAGAAAAAAAAAGGGATCAAATATCTGAAAATTATTTGCTAATAACCTCAGAGACAGGAGATATTCATGAAGTTAGCCCTAAGTTTGAAAGCTCTAGCCCTAAAAGCTGGGGGAAAAATTTGAGCAAACCTGTACATGACATTGAGAACTGTGGCTTTTTGTAAAGCCTCTTTTCACAATTATTTTGCCTTCCAAATGACCAACGAAACCATCTGTCCTTTGAGTCACTTTAAAAGGCCAGTCTTGACAATCACCTATGAAAGGACTCAATAAAATGAGTGTTTCACTGTTTCAATTTAAAACCAACTGATATAGAGTTAGAAATAAGGTCAAGGGAAGTGAAAATACTTTCTCTGCTATTGTTAAAAACTGTGTAGGTGGATGTGGTTAATTGTACAGGAACAGTGAGTTTCCTAAAAGCCTTCCCAGAATTATGCAGACCTGCCCAAATAATCCTAAGTAGCTCTTGTCTGGGGTGAGTTCTTGACACCTAGACTTATTGCAGGCCTTCCAGCACACCAAGCCACACCCTCACTGTTAACGGGCAGGATCCTGAAAGGAGAGAAAAATGAAGAACTGAGCCAAAATTGCTCCCATTTTTTTCCATAAGTCATCAACAATGGGTTCAGGATGTGGAAACTGGGAACACGAAAGGAAAGTCACACTAATGGGTTTCCCTTCGTATGGAAGCAAGAAGCATGGGAAAGGAAGTTCCTCATTAAAAAACTGTTATTCCTGTGTTGCTGTTTTTTGAAAAGTAAAGCGATATGGTGGAAAGAGAGGGTCTTAGTCCATTTTCTGTTCCTATAACAAAATACCAAAGACTAACTGATAAAGAAAAAAATTATCTTCTATGTTCTGGTGGCTGGAAAGTCCAAGATTGAGGAGTCCACATCCAGAGAGGGCATTCTTGCTGTGTCAAAACATAGTGGAAGGCATTGCATAATGAGAGATCAAGAGCGTATCTGCCAGCTGAGTTGCTCTTCCTCTTCTTATAAAGCCACGAGTCCCAACACAGGGCCCCAACCCAGATGACCTTATCTAGTCCTAATTACCTCCCAAAGGCCCCACCTCCAATCAACATGTGAATTTGGAATTTAAGTTTCCCAACACATAAACCTTGGGGAAGCATTCAAACCATAGCAGTGGGTATGAATCCTCTAAAATAAAACAGATTTAGAATAAAATAATAACCTTGCCACTTAAATCTCTTATAAGTTACCTAACCTGTCTGAATACAGCTTTTGTATCTGTAGGAGCAATTCTGTCTACTCCCTTATAGGGATTTTGAGACTATAACATGAATATAATGTGCCAAACATGATTTCTTGGATGGCATCTGATATGATTTGGCTGTGTTCCCACCCATATCTTATCTTGAATTGGTAGCCCTCATAATCCCCACATGTCTTGGGAGGGACCTGGTGGGAGGTAATTAAATCATGGGAGTAGGTTTTTCTTGTGCTGTCCTCATGATAGTGAGTGAGTCTCATGAGATCTGATGGTTTTATAAAGGGCAGTTCCCCTACGCAAACTCTCTTGCCTGCCACCGTGTTAGACATGGCTTTTCTCCTCCTCCGCCTTCTGCCATGATTGTGAGGCCTTCCCAGCCATGTGGAATTGTGAGCCCATTAAACCTGTTTTTCTTTATAAATGACCCAGTCTTGGGTATTTCTTCATAGCAGCATGAAAATTGATTAATACAGCATTTAAATGAAATCATTAAAAAATAAAAATAAAATTATAGTATCAAAACAGCTATAACAGAGCAGGGAAAGAAAGGAAGGTCAGTGTCCTAATCCAAGTTGCTATCCATGATACTTAACATTTAATAAGAATTCATTATGTGCCAAGCATAATACAAAATGTTTATTTTTTGTTTTATTTAATACAGATAATAACCTTAAGATGTAAATACTGTTATGCACCCCTTTATTAAAAAATGAAAGCTGAAGATTAAAACAGCTACATAACTTAAGACCAGTCAAGCAACTAAGAATTCAAACCCAGGTGGGCTGGGTTCCCCAACTGGACCCTTAACTACTGGGGCATATTGCCTCTTATATTTAATGAGCAAAGATAAATTCTGTGAATGGATGGGAAGGAGAATCTTCAGGTAGCAATCAGTCATCAATTTTAGCTCAGACACAGTAATAGTTAATTTGATGTGTCAACTTTACTGAATTAAGAGGTGCCCAGATACCCGGTAAACATTATTTTGGGGTGTGTCTTTGGAAAAGATAAGCATTTGTATCAGGAGTCTGAGTAAAGGAGGTCATCCTCACCAGTGAGGGTGGGCATCAGCCAATCTATTGAGGGCCCAGATAGAAAGTTGAAAGACAAGTAAATTCACTCTGTCTTCTGGGGCTAGAAATCCATTTTCTCTCGCCTTCTGACAACAGAACTCCTGGTTCTCAGGCCTTTGTGCTGAGGCTAAACTTCATCACTGGCTTTTCTGATTCTTCAACTTACAAGTGACATGGGACTTCTTAGCCTTCATAATTATGTGAGTCATTTCCCATAACAAATCCCTCTTATATGTCTATGTATATCCTATAGGTTCTGTTTATCTGGAGAAATCTGACTCATACAGGCACTAAGAAACCCTTGTCATCTTCACCTTCTGTCCCAAGGCTCACTGTGTTCCTATATGGATGTTGTGTTTCCTCTTTGACACTGACAAAGCTACACACTTGGAATAATATGTTGAACTTTGTACATTGAAAGAGCCCAACAAGCAGCTCCAGGAATAACAGCGCAGGTGAGTAGAAAGACTGATTCAGAATGAAAAAGTATAACAGCAATGAGTTTCATATGTATTGCAAATCTTGGCCAAGTGACAAGAATAAGAAAAGACTGTAATCTGTGCATATTTAAAAGTCTAAAAAAGAAGAATGAGTGGAATGCATAACACTAATTCCTTTTTTCGCTCTTTACTTTTTGTATTTTTAAGTTCCATTTTGGAATCTGGGATAAATCCAGGAAAGAGACCACAGAGGGACTTAAATTTGAAAATGCCTTCAGATATGTAGGGTCAGACCCAGAGCTAAGATTTGGCAAGACTCCCACGGAGAAAAAGAATAATGATTAAAAGGCCGGGAAAATATCCCTCAGTTTCCTCTTAAGGATTTTGTCATGTTCAAACTGGATAAAGAAGGCTAAGTCCCAAGTCAATAGCAGGCTTATGTATATAGTACATTGTTGGCATGGTTCAGAAAAGGAGAACGGCTAAGACATCCTCAAAGTTATTCTATTTCCACTGAGGGAGCAGCCTTAAGTGACAGAAAGTGAGATTGAGTGTAATACCGAGTTTGAGTAAACCAATATGAATTCATTACTATGGGAATCAGGGAAATTTTAAGACAAATGTTTCTCATGAGTGTATCTGGGAAAAAAGGAATGAAAAACCTCTAGCAAATAGATCAACACAGACTTAAGGGTCTACCTAATATTTGACATCATATTATTTATTCAAGGATAATAATTATCTTTTTGTTGAGATTGAATTTTTTCACAGTGAACTGGGAAATATATAAGAGATCTCAGTGCATACTAGGCAAAGCAATACTCTCAGCTCTCCAACAGCAGTTGTTTTGTTTTCTGAGACTGCTGTTACCAAATTGGTTGCCTGTCAGCTCATGGGCAAATTAAAACTACACTTGAAATTAGAGGTTCTGAGGTTGAGAGAGAGTTTTGCTGCCAACTTTCTATGCACAGGGGATTGTATTATTTGTTCAAAATATTTACTTGTCTCTACCTCATCCACTCATTCAAGACCTCCTTGGTGCCCTTCCTATAGAAAAACAAAAATTCCACCATATTAATGCCTGGTCGGCCATGTGACTCACTTGGTCAATGGAACATGACATCCAAATGAACACAATCTTTTAAAATCACTATTCGTTTCCACACCTATTCTTTTCTCTTTGTTGCAAAAAAAAAAAAAGAAGGACTCATAACTAGAAGTTCTTTCTTCAGTCTGGATCAAAGAATGAAGAAGGAATGTTGACCACAGCCACAATTAACCGATAAATATTTTGAACAAGGAACAAACTTTGGTGTTTCTAATCCCTGAGATTTTGTGACCTTAAATTTCTCAATGTCTCTGAACTTAGTCTATACATAGCCTCTGAGCGGGAAATGTATATATGTGTGTGTGTATATATATTTCACAGAAGCTATATATATACACATATGTATTTCAAATACATGTATTTGAATACATATATTTGATGTTGTATATTTATACACATATACGTGGGTATATATAACATATATACATATGTGTGTATATAACATATATATGTGTGTGTATATAACATATACATGTGTGTATATAACATATATACTTGTGTATATAACATATACATATGTGTGTATATAACATATATACGTGTGTATATATAGCATATATACATATGTGTGTATATAACACATATACATATGTGTGTATATAACACATATACATATGTGTGTATATATAACATATATATGTGTGTATATATAACATATATACATATGTGTGTATATATAGCATATATACATATGTGTGTATATATAGCATATATACATATGTGTGTATATATAGCATATATACGTATGTGTGTATATAACATATACATATGTGTATATATACATATATACGTATGTGTATATATACACATACACACATATATGTGCATGTATATGTATATATGTGTGTATGTGTATATATGTATATATGTGTGTATATGTACATATATATGCATGTATACGTATATATGTATATATATACACAGATACATATATGTATATATACACATATACACATACACACATATATACAAATGGAATAAAGTTATAAAGCACATATACGTATAGCTGCATTTATATATACACACATATACTTATGTGTGTGTACATATATGTGTATATGTGTGTGTATGTATGTCTGTCTGTGAAAGGCTGAGTTGAATAAAAAGCTAAGTACTTACAGTTTAAATAACAAACAAAAAATACTAGAAACATAGCTAAAATGTTGCATACCTTCTAACTTGGAAAATATTACCCTGAACACCTTTTAAAGTTGTCATAATTTCTTAATATCATGAATATTTATTGATGAATTTTACTCTACTAATAGCATGAGGTCTATGTCCGTATTTGAATCCAAGCTCCAGCACTTACTGGCCATATGTATATGACCATGAACAACTTACCTTATCTCGGTGTCTGGATTTGTGAATCTGTAAAATGGGCTAATATTTTACACTGTTGAGTATTAATCAACATATCTAGTTCTTAGTTACTGACACACAAAAAGCGTTAGCTATTATTACCATAATAATTGCCATGAGGCAGTCTTCTTTCACAGAAGACAATTAACCTCTGTACTATGCCATCCCAGTGTTTTTGTTTTTATAGCCAGGTCTCGCCTGACTAACACTTTTTCACAGTCAGTGTAACTACTTCTAGAACCTCCTCTTCAATGTCAAAACTTGAAGGCCTTTTCATCTTTGTATGCTACCTCCTTGTT
Organism: Hylobates moloch; assembly: GCF_009828535.3. NCBI lineage: Eukaryota > Metazoa > Chordata > Mammalia > Primates > Hylobatidae > Hylobates > Hylobates moloch. The sequence goes on along the minus strand of NW_026652292.1, from coordinate 73,019,138 downwards.
TTAAAGGAATTTTTAGCTAAAATTAGAAAAGAAGCCATTCTCGGGGGAAGGGGAAATAAGTAGATCCAAATATGTATTACTTTGTTTTTACTGGGTCAGTGAGAGAAAACTCAGAAGTCTTAAAGGCAATTCAGAAGCATTTTAACAAAATATCTATTTTCACCAAAATAGCTGATATGGTTTGGTTCTGTGTTCCTACCCAAATCTCATCTCGAACTGTAATCCCCACGTGTCAAGGGAGGGACCTGTAATCCCTACTTGTCAAGGGAGGAAAGTGATTGGATCATGGAGGCAGTTTCTCCAGGCTATTCTCATGATAGTGAGTGAGTTCTCATGAGATCTGATGGTTTTATAAGTGTTTGGAAGTTCCTCCTTGCTTCTCTCTCTCTCTCGCAACCTTGTGAAGAAGATGCTTGCTTTCCCTTCTACCATGATTCTAAGTTTTCTGAGGCTTCCCCAGCCATACAGAACTATGAGCCAATTAAACCTCTTTCCTTCATAAATTACCCAGTCTCTGAGAACTCTTTATAGCAGTGTAAAAACGGACTAATACAATAACATTAAACAACAACTAGATCACAGATTTGACTGATTCTTTGGCCCTCAGCTCATGAGATTTTTCTTCTTAAACAATGTTAATGATTTTAGCAGAATTTCTATTCCACATATATTGAGAATTTGGGGGTGGGGGTTCTGGGGAGTTTATTATCCACAGTCAAGCACAATGTACAACACCCAGTCATCACTTCTAATTATTGAAATGACCACTTCTCCTTTTGCTACTTTATTCCTGAGATGACCAAAGTGATGAAATTCAGTTATGGTTACTCCTTTCTCATTTAGAACACAGATATTTGGGCTTTTGAGAGACTCTAGCAGAGATTCTACAAACCAAAGCAAGCAAAACTTTTCAAGGCACAGTACACTATATAAACATAGCCTTCTATTATTTTTTAAAAATCTCAAGTGAATGAAATGGACTTTCCTTTTGTTATAGAATGCACACATCAAGATGAGCTCCCATCTGCATTTGGTCACAGATGAGGGAGGAAATGTATTTTTATTTTTTAGAGACAAAGTCTTCCTCTGTTACCCAGGCTAGAGTGTAGCAGCACCATTCTATCTCACTGCAGGCTCAAACTCCTGCAGTCAAGCCATCATCCCCTCTCAGCCTCCCGTGTAGCTGGGACTACAGGTGTACACCATGCCCATCTATTTTTTTTTTTTTTTGAGACAGAGTTTTGCTGTTTGTTGCCCAGGCTGGAGTGCAGTGGTGTGATCTCGGCTCACTGCCACCTCCGCCTCCCGGATTCAAGTGATTCTCCTATCTCAGGCTCCCAAGTAGCTGGGATTACAGGCATTCATGACTGTACCCAGGTAATTTTTGTATTTTTAGTAGAGACGGGGTTTCACCATGTTGGCCAGGCTGGTCTAGAACTCCTGACCTCAGGTGATCCACCCACCTCAGCCTCCTAAAATGCTGGGATTACAGGCGTGAGCCACGGCATCCGGCCCATCTAATTTTTTTCAGAATTTTCTGTGGAGACAGGGTCTGACTATGCTGCCCCATCTCGTCTCAAACTCCCACTCTCATGTGATTCTCTCACTGAGCCACAAAGGTGGGAAGGGCTTCCTGGCAAAACTCAGCTGGCCTATGTACTGGGAAGAATGCACACTGGGGTGGAGCCACAGAACTTCACACTGTTTGCAGCTGGGAGGAGTCTAGCCCCTCTTCTTCCTGTGTGGAATCTGAGATTCAACCGGCGAGGTAGGAAGGGCACCCAGCAGGGACTCTGGCTTTGTGGAGGGTCTCTGCTTCCTTTTTCTTCTTTTTTACCCAATGAAACCTTGCCTTATTAAACCTTCAAATTGTCTGCAAGCCTATATTTTCACAGCTGTGTGATAAGGACCCGTCTATATGTGAACTAAGGAAAAGCCCTGCAATACCGCCTCTGCCTCCCAATGTGCTGGGATGGGATTACAGGCTTGAGCCACTGCACTTGGTGGCAAAATGTGTGAGACTCCAAGAAGAAGAGTTATCCAAATATCTTCTAGCATTCACTATGAATAAGAACAATAAAAGATTATCAATTTACACCAAGATGATTACATTAAAATGTCAATTTTATAAACAATATTAATCGTGTTACTCAGAAAAAGAAGTAGTCTTTGCTGCCATAATCCCCAAATCTCAGTGGCTTAAAGTAATAAAAAATGTGTTTATTGTTCACAAGCCATTGCAGGTTGGCAGGGATGGGAGTTTACACTGTATCTGACTTAATCAGAGTTCAGGCTTGGATATGGTCTCACCAATTTGGAAGATCACATGGCTCCATATCACAGGAAAAGGCAATATGGAGAATCACATACTAGCTCTTAAATTATTTTGCCCAAAGGAGACTCATGCGCTTCCTTGACCTAAATAAGTATCCTGGTCATGTCTAAACTGGACTGCATGGGCGAACTAAAATCTGGCCCTATGCCCAGAGGAAGAAAACTGAAAATACTGGAGAACAGAACTAGAGTCCAACATACTGAAAGGGTGTTACCTAATTGTTTGAGGTCAGCACGACAACTTTTTTCAGTGTAAAACTCATGTGATTCATGACAATGTTCCATTTGGGCTGTAGATTGTTCTGTTGGCTCTCCATTTGTTTACTGATAATAATTTATTTTTTAAAGTAATTGTCTCTGATTCAAATTCTATGAGAGGCATTAGAGATTTAAATACAAACTTTCCACCTCAATTTGCTCAATGTTTTAGATAAGCTCAGGGTTCTCTGTGAAAACAAAACATAACCAACTCATTCTGGGAGAAAAGGTCATCTGGGCAGACTTTCTGAGTGGGGTAACAGACTAACCACTTACAATGAGTAGGTGTTACAAAAGGCACCTGGGTGGAGAAGTGGCTGAAGCATCTATATTCCAGACTAGAAAAGAATGCATTCCAGGTGCTTGTGGCAGGCAGATTCTTGGGAATTAAATAAATTAAAATTTAATGTAAACTCAAGTGATTAAAAAATAATACTTTCTGTCTCAAGAAAAACAAAAAAAAAAATTGAAAATTTGCAAACCTGTATTTGTTATTTTAGAGGTTGGAGATCTGAATGTTACAAATATGCACATGGAAGTGGAGAAATGGTCAACATTCATCACTAAACTATGCATCTGAAGGGACAGGGAATGGTGTCTTGCAAGAGATTTTGATATGCACAAAGGTTTCACCAAAGAATGCAAAGCAAATCCATCTAGAGAACTCAGAGCTTGCCCTGAGGCCTTAAAAGAACTTTCTTCTCTTTTCAATACTCCCGGATTTCCCTGCAACCACTGCCAGAATTTTGAAAAGCTAGACTACACTTGCAGGAAAAAACGATAGAAATACAGATGGTTGAGAGCCTTTAGAAGTCAATTTGATAAGGCTTTATTTATTTAAATAATTAGTATTTTATGTTATAATCATCTGAATATGAGTCCATCTCCTTTTTACCTGCAGGACCACGCCTCCCTTCAAATAATGGGTGAGTACTCCAGAGTGCTAATAAATGCAAATGCATCTTTTCCCCACTGAGGACATGCACATTGTTGAAAGTGAGTGGAGAGTAGCCAAAAGAATATAGCTTCTAGAGACATTCTAATTTTGAACCCAGTCACTATCAAAAAAGATTATCCTTGCTGAACTCTGGCTTTTCAACTCTACAATGGAATCAATAACAAAATGAGAAATTTGTGAGTATGAAATTAAATTAATCAAAGCAGATTATTTTGCGTTGGTAACAATCTCTTCCGTAATACTTTGACATTATCCCTTTCTGAACTTCTATAAATGGAATAGCTTGTTCCACCCAATTTAACACAGCATTATATCCACTCGGTGGCAAGCTCTCTAACAAAAAATTGCATGGTGTTTTACAATTGATCAAATCTTCCATGTATTATCTCATTTTATGACTTTAACCCTTACCAGTCTCTATGAATGAGCTATTATCACCAACACCTCTATTCACAGTTGCACAAATGCACCAAGTTTAGAGTGCTGTTAAGTGACAGAGTTAGATTAATCGGAAAATCTGGAATTCAGCTCACATTCTGACAGACGCTTGGCTGTCTGATCATAGAGAAGCCACTGGCTTCTCAGTTACAGTTTTCTCATATGTAAAATGGACATAATTATGATTTAACCTTCCCATACAATTAGAAGAGGATTAAACAATGCAATATAAGATATAAAGCAATTTCTCAATGCATGATGCTTCTAGTCTGTAATTTTACATTGTGCTCCACAGCCTACTGTAAAGTCTGTTATTCTTTTTATACTATTGTCTGTTCAATCTACTTTGATCATCCTAGGAAAGGAATGTAAAAAGCTGTATTAAGAAAATATATACATATATGTTATATATATTTAATATAGTTCTATAAATATATATGTATATAAATAATAGTATTCTTAGTATCAGCACAGCAATATTCACATTATAAATTGCAATGATTATAAAATATATCCATTATACAGATTATATATAACAATTTCAATGATAAATATATCATTCATATTGAATATAAACATTTTTATATATTAATTACATGATATGCAGAATATGTTCCTATATTTTGTATGTGTGTCAGGGAATTTCGGCAGAATTAAATTTGAACTGGGCATAGGTTGTATATGCAGAAACCTAAACATGATGGCTGCACTAAGATTAGAGTTGAATATTCCTGAAGAGAGGGCGTGAAAGCATTCCCTGTCTCCACTCTCAGGAGCTTATACACACACAATAAACAATACCAGCCACAAGTATCTATTGCAAATTAATATTTACCTGAACACAAAGAGGCTTTCAAGGATAAAGGGGACCAAAGTCCAGAGCCTTTCCTGGTCAAATGATTGCTAATTTTAGCAACCAGTCCAGCTGAGGCCTCTGCTGTCCAGGTTTCAGATAATGTTGACTGAAAGTGCTTTTGGTAGGTAGAAGTAGGGGCATGCAAAGATGTCCATATCCTAATCCCTAAACCTATACGTATGTTAGTTTACATGGAAAAGGAGACTTAGAAGATGTGATAAACTTAAGAATCCTGAGATTATCCAGAGGGGATGATCCTAAATTATTTCCATGTATCCACTGAGATGACTAGGGTCCTTACAAGTGAAAAAGGGAGGCAGAAGAGGCAGAGGCAGATTAAGAAGTGACGACAGTGGCAGAAGTCCAAGGGATGTGGCCTCAAGTCAAGGAATGTGGGCCACTCCTAGAACTTAGAAAAGTCAAGGAATAGATTATCCTCTAGAGGATCCAGACCACAGCTCTTATAATATCTTATTTTTATCCTGCATGACCTATTTCAGACTTCTGACCTCCAAAATTGTGAGATACTAAATGCATGTTGTTTTAAGCCACTGTTTGTGGCAATGTGTCACTGCAGCAATAGGGAAGTAATACAGTGCTGTTTCCAGCCTGCACAAGTGCCTCTTGGCCAGTTTCATTGTCACAGGGGTTGTACTAACATGCTTCACCTATGTGTTGGTTTGAAGCAAAATGTATCAAAACTTTCCTGGCCTTTTGTAACCTAGAAAACTGTTGTCCTTTGCTTCTGAAATTAACATGCACACATTGTGCATGTTAACATTTCACTGTTTCTGATTTCACTCCTAGCTCAGTGTCTTTGAATCTTAGCATAAATCAAAGGGGAAAATGGACCAGAGACAATGTGCATACCAGACTCCATGCTATACGTGAAATCAGCCTCTCTTCTCCTATCCCACTTGGGACCAGAGATCTGTATATCTTGTGCACAGTGGTATTACCAATACACACCACAGTGTCTGACTTATGGTGAAATTTAATGCAGGTTTATTGACTGACTTCCCAACCTTGGGCCAGCCTCATGCAGACGTAGGCCTTCTTTGGGCTCCTCCCAGCTCTACCCAAGTGCTTTCTTTATGCCACACACACTACCCCTCCCTGCTACTCTTTCACAAGGCGTAGAATGTGAGCCCTTTTTTCATCAGCTCTCATATGTGTTCAAGGTGATCAGATTCTAGAATAAATGTTGTTGTGAAGTCTTAGACCCAGGGGCCTGTGAAGGTAAGCTTTTTGGAAACAGAATTTTTACAGATGTAATTAATTCAAGATGAGGTCATATTGAATTCAGTTGCAACCTAATCCAATACCTGATGTCCTTATTAGAAGAGAAGAATGTGGACACAGACACAAACAAAAGGAATACAGCCATGTGTAAGCAGAGGCCAAGTTTTAAATTACACTGCCTTGAGCCAAGGAATGCTAGGGATAGCCAGTGGCCACCAGAAGCTAGGAGAGGGACCTGGAAGAATTTTTCCCTCAGAGCCTCTGGAAAGGACCAACCCTGCTTGATTTAGATTTCTGGCCTCCTTTAACAGAAGAGAATGAGCATCTATTGTTTTAGGCCACCCAATTTGTGATAGTTTGTTACAGCGACCTCAGGAAACTAATACATACAGTTAGACTAATGCTGGGATCGTTGCTACTTGTGCATAACTTTATATCCAATCATCCATATGCATGTAATATATTACATCAATCCACATGCACAAAGCCACTCCACTTTTGTGTTGATTTGGGCTGACAAAGATGAATCTATTTTTGCCATCCCAGCAGGAGGGGAACACTGCATATTCCTCTGCCTGGCAGGGTCCCCACCGGGCTAACCTGCACTCATTGACATCTTCTGCTTATAAAGTGAATGTTAATGTGTCAGCACAGCAGTGTTCCTGTTAACTATGGATTTGTTTTCTCATTTGCGTAAACACAAACTGAACTCTCTGTGATGCTAGGGGAAGAAACCCTCATCAGGGAGTTTTATAGGTTGCATAAGTGTTTCTGACACCTGGGCTTCATTGTAGATACATAATCCTATGTCTGAGCTACCTATTTTCTTTTGTAAACTAAAAGTTCAAAAATTTTAGCACATGATGTTTGCTAAATCCTTCAGGGAACTAGACATAGTGCATTAAAAATAAAACCAGGTAACCCCAACTCAGGGGTCCAACACACACTGCGGCCTTGTTCTGATTGAAACAGCAGGATGTGCTGTGGTTACACAATCTGAACAGTGAGAGTATATTCTGGAATAATCCTAAACTACCTCAAAGTCTCAAAACCAAGTAGTAATCATGGCAGTGCCCAACCCCCTAGGCTGCTGTGTGAGGTGTATTTCAGAAGATTTCCTCTTTGTAACAACTATCTGTCAGCCCAGGGGCCATTCTCTCCCGTGCTCTTAATTGTATTCAGAGAATAGTGAGATTGTCAAATAATAGGATTTCAATCAGATGAGCAATGATTAGAATCAATAAGGTAGAGGTCTTGGAAAAATAGGGAAGGCAACATTTCTCCGAATTGAAATAACATTTCCTAGACCATGGAGACTCTAGAAAAAGCCTAACATCCTATATTTGTAGATCATCAATTCAACTTCTAATCCTCTGCAATCATTCCTTCAAAGTTATATTTAAATACTCTAACGCACTATGAGTAAGAGAGGCCAGATATAACTAAAATGTATGAAATGCTGTCTTTCGATTCAAGGTAATGATACTCAAAGGCCAAAGCTTTAATTTTACAAGGACTGTCTTTGAGTTTAAGAAATAACGTTTTAGTCTGTTTGCACTTCTGTAACAAGTTACTACAAAGTGGTTACTTTATAGATGATAAGCTTTTTTTTTTTTACGGTTCTAGAGGCTGAGAAGTTTAAAGATGAAGTCACCAGCAGATTCGATGTCTGTGGAGGTCTTGTTTCCTAGCACCTTCTTACTGTGTTACTAACACGGTAGAAAGGGTTAGGGAGCTCTCTGGGGTCTCTTTGATAAGGGCACTGATATGGTTTGGCTGTGTCCCCACCCAAATCTCATCTTGAATTGTGACTCCCACCATTCCTATATATCATGGGAGGAACCCAGTGGGAGGTGATTGAATTATGGGGGAGGGTTTTTCCTGCACTGTTCTCTTGATAGTGAATGAGTCTCCCAAGATCTGATGGTTGTAAAAACGGGAGTTTCCCTGCACAAGCTCTCTCTGCCTGCTGCCATCCATATAAGAGGTGACTTGCTCTTCCTTGCCTTCCACCATGATAGTGAGTAAGTCCATTAAATCTCTTTATTTTGTAAATTGCCCAGTCTCGAGTATGTCTTTATCAGCAGTGTGAAAACAGACTAATACAGGCACTAATCCCAATTGGGAAGACTCCACCATCATAACCTAATACCTTCCCAAAACACTACCTCCTAATACTATTACCTTGAGGGTTAGGATTTACAGCAATTGGAATCATTTTGAAATTGAAATCACCTAATGAATCTAGGATATATTTGTTGCAGCTTTTTAAGGGATAGTTCTTTAGTGTCTTCTTGACTACCTTGAAGCACTTAGATATATTGCTACACAGTTCTGAGTGTTAAGCACTCTGTTATTATTTGATGTGATATAAACCATACTGTGGCTCTCCATGGTGGATTGATAATATTTTTTGCCACAAAACTTTAAAATTAGATGGAATAATTTTACAGGCAACACAAAAAAGAAGAAAAATAGCTATATCAATGAGCAACAAACATTTCTCTGTACATTCCATAAGAAAGATGAGGAAACGGGGGGCCGGGCGCGGTGGCTCACGCTTGTAATCCCGGCACTTTGGGAGGCCGAGGCGGGCGGATCACGAGGTCAGGAGATCGAGACCACGGTGAAACCCCGTCTCTACTAAAAATACAAAAAATTAGCCGGGCGTGGTGGCGGGCGCCTGTAGTCCCAGCTACTCGGAGAGGCTGAGGCAGGAGAATGGCAAGAACCCGGGAAGCGGAGCTTGCAGTGAGCCGAAATTGCGCCACTGCACTCCAGCCTGGGCGACAGAGCGAGACTCCGCCTCAAAAAAAAAAAAAAAAAAGAAAGATGAGGAAACAATTTTCATCACTCACAGCAGAAAAAAAAATCCATGAACAGTTGCCCCTTAAGTTCCTAAATATTTCTGTTATTTTTAAAGCCTCCCTTTGGATATATGGGTACATTTTACCCTTCAGCACAAACCTGATCTTTGTCTCTTTTATCCTCATTCAACTGCATTTATTTTCTTGTCTCTTGGATATCATCAAGAAAGGAAAGAAGGAAGAAAGGGAGAAGGAGAGAAAGAGAGGGATAAAGAAAAATAGAAAAAAAGGAAGAAAGAAAAGAAGAAAGGAAGGGAAGGAGAGAGGGAGGGAATGAGAGAGAGAGATAGAGAGAGAGGGAAGGAGGGAGAGAGGGATGAAGGAAGGAAGGAAGGAAGGAAAAAAATAAGAAAAGAAACCCTTATATTAATTAGTATTCACTTACCATTACCCTTCACTCCCAAACTCTTAACTTTGCCCCTGGAAAACAGTATTCTATTTTCACTTTCTCTAGATGTGACAATCCCAGAGTCTTCATAGAACTAGAATCCTATAACATATAGTGTTTCGTGACTGGCTTTTTTATTGTCACATGATATTCCATTGTATGAATATGCCACATTGTATTTAACCATACATCACTGATGGACATTTGAGTTATTTCCACTTGTTGGCTATTGTGAATAATGTTACTATGAACATTGATATGTAATTTTTTGTAGGAAGGTATGTTTTCATTTCTACTGGGTAGGTATATACCTAGGAATGGAACTGCTGGACCTGATGGTAACTCTATGTTTGACATTTTGAGAAACTACTGTTTTCCAAGCAGCTGCACAATTTTACATTCCCACCAGCAGTGCATAAGTGTTCCAATTTCTACAACACTTGTCTTCCATTTGACATCTTAGTTATTGGATGTGTGTGTGGCTCAAGACTATTATCACAGTTCAGGGGTTAACAGTTTTTATCTCACATTAAGCCAGAAACTTATGAGTAACTTGCCATTTCCATTGCCAATCACTTGTGACAGAATAAAGCTATCGTGTACATCGTCCTTCCAGACATCCAAGGATAAATGTGATTTTATTTTTATGTTCGGGTCCTTAGAAGCCCTCCCTGGACCAGAGTAGCCAATTTTTCTCTTAGTGTTTGGTCAGAGATTGTACCATTGAGGCTTCTGGCCTGCGGTGATTGGAGTCTATATGTGTGGCTTGGGGAAGCACTCAAGTCTGTCCCATATTTTACAAGGATTCCTCCTGAATCTATGCAGCCTAACATGTGTGCACAAACTTTCTAAACTCCTATGTAGACTCTCAACCCAGAAAAGGTTTTCTTAGCTTTCTCTTTCCTTGCTTCTCTCTATTAGACTTCTGGCTGGTCTGCTGTTTTGCTTGGATCATGGAGCTAATAGCTTCCACCAGTCACTGGTGTTCTCTACCAAGCTCTCCATTGTGTGTGTATGTTTTTTTCCTCTTATGATGCCATTAGGCATAGAATTCTCCAAGCTGTGTTCTAATGTAGTTAGTCCCCTGAGGCAGAGCTTTGAAGCCCTGCAGGAGTTGTAGCCAACTGCAAAGTTAAGCAACAGAGTCTACACGAGACCGCTGTCACTTCTGACACCAATTGCAAGTTCTGATGATTCCTCAAACTATCCCAGGTTCTATAATTTCCTAGAAAGATTCACAGATTTTGCTGAAAGTTATTATATTCACAGGTATAGTTTATTAGAGAGAAAGAATGCAGATCAAAATCAGCCAAGAGATGAGACTTACAGGACAGAGTCCAGGAAAAGTACCAACCTCAAACCATCCATTTTTCTCTCCCCATAAAGTCACAGACACATTAATTTCCTGGCATCAGGAAATTCTGTATTATCCTACAATAATATATTTGAAGTCTGAATAAAAACTGCAGAAACACAGATTTTATCAGCTCTATTGTCATTTTCTGGCTAGTTCTTAAAGATGAATTTGAGGGTCAGCAAGTCTGAGACCTTCATTTTGGGGAAATTGAAGACACAATAGTTGTTATAACTTGTTTATGGTTACCCAGAGCAGGGTGGCGAGTTGAGACTAACTTCCAATTCCCTCAAGTCCCTGTGAGAACTTAGCAAAAGTGGCCTGTCGGAGTGTTTGATACATTTTAGAGAAAACATATTTATGTGGTAAGATAATATTACTTTCTTGGAACCTTTGGGACTTTCTTTAAGATACCTTCTTCATCTATTCCTACACCCTCTACTCATGCAATACTAGTGTTCATATTTTTAGTTTTGATGTCCCTATCTTTTATCCCCTTAAGTATTGCTTAGTAAAAACCCCATTTCATACACAATTCTAACACAAATAGACAATGGTGATTATTCCATTATTACTTGTGCTAATCTATTTTTGCATTGATATAGAGGAACACTTGAGGCTGCATAATTTATAAAGAAAAGAGGTTTAATTGGCTCATATCTCTGCAAGTAGTACAAGCATAGCTCTAGCATTTGCTTCTGGTGAGGCTGCAGAAAGCTTACAATCATGACAGAAAGCAAAGTGGGAGCAAGCACATCACATAGAGAGAGAGGAAGCAAGAGAGAGGGGAGGTGCCATATGCTTTTAAATAGCCATATCTTACATAAACTCTGAGCAAGAACTCACTCATCACCAAGGGACTGGTGCTAAGCCATTAATGAGGGATCAAACCCCATGATCCAGACACCTCCTACCAGGCCCCACCTCCAACACTGGGGATTACAAACATCCAAGCCATATCATTACCCATCTTATTACACAATTTAGACTAGAAGCCATACTTTCTTACCTTCTATTCAAGCCTCTTTTCAATATACCACCCTCTGCTAATCATTTCTTTCAAAATGAAGGAAAATGTATTACCCTCCTCTCTTAAGCATCAATATGTAAAATTACAGCTTCTTTAGCTATTTATCCCTCCCTGTGGTCTTCAGTTTGATACAGTGTTAAAGCCCTCTGTCACCCTTCATTTTCTTTTTATTAAATAGGACAATGCTGTTATAACTCGACCTTCATTTGTCTTGGAAAGTCATGCCTTCACTTTTCCCCTAATTGATATTTAGGAGGCATGTAATTTTGGATTTTTTTCTCATCTATTCATTCTAGAAATGAGAGAAAGGTCAAGCCTTATTTCTGGTGCCAAGCTGTTGAGAAGAGCCCAGAAACTCTTGTGTTCATAAGCAAGTACAAAAAAGCAAAAGATGCCAAGTTGTTACAAGAAAGATACCTCTGAGAACAAACCTTGTCTGGACCAGGGACAAAAGCTGGCATAATGGGCTGATCCCTTTCCCAATACCTCATCAGTGATTATGGGGTAAAAAGTGACCCAAATTATGAAAAGATTAGACAACCATGCAGGGGAAGACGGGATGTCTTACTTTATTTTGTTTTTATCTTATATAATTGTTGTTTAAATGAATATATTGGAACTAGATTGAATATGTGCACTGTCTTGCTTATATGAGATGGCAGAGATGACATCAGTATAATTTCTTATGTCTGCGAGCCAGAGCATAAAGCTTCCCTCTTTATGTTACTATGTTTCCTCAAAGATCACAGCTGCTAAATGGGTTTACTGTTTATATTGTCCTTATGCCAATCTGGCTCAATCAAGCAAGATAAGTTTCATGTGGACAGGAGTTGATGTATTGCAAGATGGTGAAGGTTCACTTCAGGGCTTCTTGTTTCTTGTGTCGGTTTCTTTTCTTTTTTTTTTTTTTTTTTTGTTTTTGAGATGGAGTCTCGCTCTGTCGCCCAGGCTGGGGTGCAGTAGCACGATCTTGGCTCACTGCAAGCTCCTCCTCCCAGGTTCAGGCCATTCTCCTGCCTCAGCCTCCCGAGTAGCTGGGACTACAGGTGCCTGCCACCATGCCTGGCTAATTTTTTGTATTTTTCGTTTGTTTCATTTTGTTTTGTTTTAGTAGACATGGGGTTTCACTGTGTTAGCCAGGATGGTCTCGATCTCCTGACCTCATGATCCGCCCACCTCGGCCTCCCAAAGTGCTGGGATTACAGGCGTGAGCCACCACGCCTGGCCTCTTGTGTTGGTTTCTTAAAACACTCTGGGAAGAACCTTGCACGTGAGGTAACATTGATTATGCTTCTGGATTTTTTTTCAAAATAAATACGTTTAATTGCATGAAAAGAAGTCACCTTCTTTGACTTTGCTTCTGTCACATTTTCCTCATATTGGATGAGTGTAAGTAAACTTGGATATTTTTGGACTTCATATAAAGAGGACATGTTGTTGAGGATTGATATTTATTTATTAATATATACATATATTTTTTGAGACAAAGTCTCACTCTGTCACCCAGGCTGGAGTGCAGTGGCACGATCTTTGTTCACTGCAACCTCTGCCTCCCAAGTTCAAGCGATTCTCCTGCTTCAGCCTCCTGAGTAGCTGGGACTACAGGCGTGTGCCACCATGTCTGGCTAAATTTTGTATTTTTAATAGAGACGGGATTTCACCATGTTGGCCAGGCTGGTCTCGAACCCCTGACCTCAGGTGATCCACCTGCCTCCCAAAGTGCTGGGATTACAGGAGTGAGCCACCGCGACTGGCCTATTTATTTATTTAGAGACAGAATCTTGCTCTGTCTCCCAGGCTGGAGTGCAGTGGCGCAATCTTGGCTGACTGCAACCTTCACCTCCCAGGTTCAAGTGATTCTCTTGTCTCAGCCTCCAGAGTTGCTGGGATTACAGGTGCATGCCACCACGCCTGGCTAATTTTTGTGTTTTTGAAGAGAAGGGGTTTCACCATCTTGGCCAGGCTAATCTTCAACTCTGGCCTCAAATGATTTGCCTTCTTTGGCCTCCCAAAGTGTTGGGATTACAGGTGTGAGCCACCACGCCCAGCCAGGATTCATCTATTTTTAAATTAGTTGGATCCATTTATGTCAACCAATTCCATGGTATCAGTTAGGAAATGGCTTTCAGAAATAATCCTACTTCTCTACTGCCTATCACATGAATACATAACACGATAATTAAGGGCAATAAATTCTTACCATGATAAATGTGTCTTGTAGTACCCAGAACCAGGAGTACATTGGTAATGTAAGAGAAATAACTGTAATTTACAGAGGCAGAATTCAGTCTTTGAAAAATTCTTCCAATCATCAGATAAATGAATTTGTAAGCAGATTTTATTTTCATTGTTGGCTTGTCAAAACAGATTTACTACTGCCATAAATATATTAAATAATGCAGCATATATAATTAAAAATGCACTGTAAATTTTAAAAATCTTTTTATAGATATTTAAAAATCTATATATACATATATACACATATATACATATATACACAAATATACGTATATATACATATATACACATATATGCACATATATACGTATATACATATATACATATATACACACACACACACACACACACACAGAATAATACCTCTGCTATGTTGTTAGTCTGAAGTATTTCTACATAATCATTCATGGAGATGCCGAATGCTGAACAATGATGGTAGTAAGAAAATATTGAATTATCTTTTTTTATTCTTTTCATGGAAATTATACGACCGAATTTTTGTCATATAATGTGGTGATTACTATGGAGCCAAAAATTTGGGAAAAAAGTATTATAAGAGATATGTCAGGACATTAACGAGCGAAAATAATATGCTATTGCCTTAGTCCATTTGGGCTGCTCTAATAAAACCACCATAAACTTTGTGGCTTATAAACAACATTTATCTCTCACAGCATGGAGGCTAGGGAGTACAAAATCAAAGTGCTGGAAGATTTGTCTAGTGATAGCTCTCTCATTCTTTATAGATGGTGTCTTCTTCCTGTGACCTCACATGGTAGAAGAAACAAGGTATCTTTCTGGGACCTCTTTAATAAGGGCACTAAACCCATTCATTAAGGCCCCTCCTTCATGGCTTAATTACCTCCAAATAGGCCCCATCTCTTAATACTATCATAATGAAAATTAGGTTTCAAAATATGGACTTGGTGGGGACATAAACATTCAGACCATAGCAGTTATTTTCCTAAACTTTTTGATGATGACAGTATTTATCATTGTTTAAATGTGACTTTTGTCAGTTTTTCTCCTTTTCATTAAATATTTATCTTTGTACCTAATTTTACATTTATAATTTTTTTTGAGATGGAGTTTTGCTCTTGTTGCCTAGGCAGGAGTGCAATGGTGCTATCTTGGCTCACTGCAACCTCCGCCTCCTAGGTTCAGGCCATTCTCCTGCCTCAGCCTTCCGAGTAGATGGGATTACAAGTGCCTGCCACCACGCCTAGCTAATTTTTGTATTTTTAGTAGAGATGGGGTTTCACCGTGTTGGCCAGGCTGGTCTCAAATTCCTGACCTCAGGTGATCCACCCACCTCAGCCTCCCAAAGTGCTGGGATTACAGGCGTGAGTCACCATGCCTGGCCTCATTTATAATTTTTATATTTATTTTTAAATTATGTCTTCAATTTTTATAAGTCTTCGACTTCTTAACCCTGGATCAGGTCCTTGCATATAAACTAAGAGCATGAGACATGATCCTTACACTTCTACAGTACTTACAGCTAGACAAAACCAGCTTCACTGAAGGATTGTGGACAGCCTATAGTAGAACATGGCAATTTTTCCTATGTAGTATATTATACTTACCTAGGGGCCCTGTTAAAACAGAATACTGGAATACATCCCCAAATATTCTGGTTCAGTAGGTTTTGATGGGTTAGAGAATTTTGTTTTCTTTAAGTTCCAAGAAGATGCTGATGCTACTAGGATCACTCCTTAAGTAACAATGGTCTACACTCTAGTGAACAAGAAGTCACTAAAGAGTAGTCAGGAATCTAGGTGGGAGCTGAGGGAATTAAACCTCTGCTATGTCAGCAGGGGTTCTTGTTGGCTCATTAATAGTAAAATAGTGGGATAAAAGAAAACAATTAAAAAAAAAGAGTTATGTTGACTGACATTAAAGTTCTCAGCAAAAGAATTAGAGGGCCAAGATTTAGAAAGATAATGCAAACAAAAAAGGAGTTATGTTGAGCTGCATAAAACTCATTATATTTTGGAATAAATATCATGATAATTTTGGAATAAAGGGCAGGAGGATAAACAGAAAAGAGGAAGAACTCAGATAGGAGAAAAAGGCCAAGGTCTTTCTTCTATGGAGAAGGGTGACTCCTGACAACATTATGGTGAAGAGAGGACAGGGAATTTTCAAGGACAAGCATGTCTAATATTCCATTTTAACTTGTGTTGCTGTATTGTAAATGCCCTGATTGCGTTAAGCATTGATAGAAATCTACTGTGTATGTACAGCCAGCTTTTCCGTATAGGGAGTAAAAGTATAGGGAAGCAAACAAATAAAATGAAATAAAGCAATGAGCCTTCCTTAACAATCATCTCTTTACCAAAGGCTATGTATGAAGAGGAGCTCAAATCTCAAACTTTCACGTGGATCAAAGAGCAGTTGACAAATGGTATTTCTGGTTCTAGATCATTGAGGAATCACCCACATTCCCACTTATAAGTGGGAACTGAACACATTGATACAGAGAGGGGAAAAACACACACTGGAGCCTGTTGCAGGGTGGGGTGGGGGTAGGGAAAGTATTAGGAACAATAGTTAATGCATCCTGGGCTTAATTCCTAGGTGATGGGTTGATAGGTTCAGAAAACCACCATGGCACACGTTTACCTGTGTAACAAACCTGTACATCCTGCACATGTACCTCAGAACTTAAAATTAAAATTAATAAAAGAGCAGTTGTCCATTATATTATTAATTTATTGTGCAAACAGGTGCATTTTAGAAAATAAATGGCTGTGATATTAACCATTGTACAAAGGCAAAGCATTCTCAACTAGGGCACTTCTAGACACAGTGGAGTGTATTGTTGCCATAACCACAGTGCAGTTGGACGCTGTGGAACTGAGCATTAGTCACAATAGTGTGCATTTCATATGAGCAGATTTAAAGCACACAACTCAGGAGCAGATGGGGCACAAATCTCATATTTCCAAACTACACCAGAGAAAAGTGACTTTATTATAATAGTTTTCTGGGGCTGACATAAATGACAAAGCACCACAGACTGGGTGGCCTACACAACAGAAATTATTTTCTCCCAGTTCTGGAAAAACACCAAGACCACAGTGTTTGCAAGGTTGGCTCCTTCTGTGGACTCTCTGCTTGTCTTGTAGATGTCTGGCTTCTCAGTGTCCTCACATGATCTTACCTCTGTGTGCATCTATGACCAAATATTCAGTTCTTACAAGAACTCCAGTCATATTAGAGAAGGGCCCACCGTAGTGAACTCATGCTATGGACTGAACATTTTTGTCTTCCCAAAATGCACATGTTGAAATCCTAACCTTCAATGTGATAGTTAGGAGATCAGGCCTTTGGGAGATAATTAGAAAATGGGGCTGGAACCCTCATGAATGGGATTAGTGCCCTTTTCAGAAAAGATGTGAGAGCTTGCCCCCGCCCCTCTGTTCTCTGCCATATGAGAATACAAAAAGATGGCCTGGGAAACTAGGAAATGAGTCTGTACCAGACACCAGATGGGATGGCATCTTAATCTCCTCACACTTCCTAGCTTCTAGAACTATGAGAAATAAATTTATGTTGTTTAAACCACCCAATGTATAATATTTCTATTATGACAGTGCAAACTGACAAAGACACCTCATTTTAACTTAATTATGTCTTTAAAGACCTTGTCTCCAAATACAGTTACGTTCTGAGGTCTTAGGGATTAGGGCTTCAGCACATGAATTTTCCAAAAAAATATTAACTCTGCCCATAATAATTACCTTTGAAGAAAAGAGATTAATTATTGGATAACAAAAATAATAAACATAATAATATTAATAGTTTATTCCGCAAATATTTATTGAGCAAACTATAGTTCTAGAAATTGAGCAGTGAATAAAACAGATAAAAGGGACCGTTCTAGTAAGCCAATGTAGGAAGATAAATAATAAACAATAAATAAGAGGCATGGTTGATATTAATAAATTATATGGAGAAAAGTCCAGTCAGGAAGGAAGTGGCAAGTGCTGGAAGGGAACTTAGTCTGCCACATTCAATATGGTGTCCAGAGAAGGGCTTACCGAGCAGCAATATTTAGGCAAAAACCTGAAAGTAATAACACACAGTTGACCCTTGAGCAACACTGAAGTTAAGGGCGCTGACCCCCTACTTCAGTCAAGAATCTGTGTATTAGTTTTTACTCCCCAAAAACCTAACTCTTGGTAGCCTACTCTTGACCAAAAAGCCTTACCAATAATATAAACGTCAATGAACACATATTTTGGGTGTTATATGTATTATATACGTTATATACTGTATTCTTACAATAAGTTATGCTAAAGAAAACGCTATTAAGAAAATTAAACGGAGGAGAAAATATATTTACTATTTATTAAGTGGAAGTGGGTCATCATAAAGGTCTTCATTACCTTTGTCTTCACATTGAGTTGGCTGAGGAGGAGGAGGAGGGGGAGGAAGAGGATAAGAAGAAGGAGGAGAAAGAGGAGGAGTGAGAGGAGGAGGAGATGGAAGAAGAGGAGGAGGGGTCAGTCTTGCTGTCTCAGGGGTGGCAGAGACTGAAGAGGTGGAAGAAGTGTAACAAGAGGCAGGAGAGGGGGATAAACTAAGTGTATTATCGAAAAAAAATGCACATTTAGGTGGGCCTGTGCAGTTCAAACCCAAGTTGTTCAAGGGTTAATAGTGTACATGTGTATGTGTGTATGATCATAATAATGCTATACACACACACATATTATGTGTGTTATTTTTCCAGCTTTAGTGCTTATTGTATAGTAAGTGTGGTTCTTATTTTATAGTATGGTTCTAAGAACTTTACATACAGTACATTATCTTTAGTTATTTCAAGAGCCTGATAAAATAGAAATGTTCACTATCACCCTTTGATGGATGATGAAATTGAAGTTCACAGAGGTTAAGTAACTTTTTCAAGATCACACAGCATAAGCAAAGTCATTTTCAATATCAACTCTTTCTGGATCCAAAGCCAGTGGTCTTCTCCTTGTTCTACACTGGGCCTTTAATATATCTGTGTCTCCATGTTTTTTAGCTGGCAAAACCGCACTCTCTCTACATATGAGGTCTCACTGAACCCCAGTGCTGCTTCACAACTATAACCTTTGGTATATTATTCTGTTCAAGCCTCAGTTTCTTCATGTGAAATGGGGTTAGCCTCAGAGGTTTATGGTAAGTATTAAGAGCTAATTTTTCTTAACCATTAAGAGTATACTGTCTGGGACATACCAGGAGCTCAGTAATGAGAATTGCCATAATCATCATTATTATAATTCTCTACCATTGCCATAAAGGACCTTCATAACCTCTCAACTAAGCAACATAACCCCATCTGTGAGATGAACGCTTTAGAGTAAGTTATATTCAAAATTCTTTCTACCGCTAATGTATTATGAGTCTACATAAAATGTTCATTTGAGGAAAATGATGCTGTTAAAATGCTAGAAGTGTAGACTTGTTTCTACATAGGGCATAGCCATGTCAAAAGGCATCTGACATATTTCTCAGACAAGAGTGAAGGTGAAAGAAATTATCTGCCATGAGCCTTTATGTCAATGAACACTAAAGAGCTTCATGATTTGTGTTCTTTTGTCTGTCCTACTTATAGTCAAAATTGAGCGTTTTACATTGCTAATAGGAACATTCATTCACAAATCAAGCCAGACATGACACAGAGCACATTCAAAGTGGGACTGGCACAGCCTGTGACAACCACAGACCACTGCAGTTATCTATACAGAATTTTCTCAGCCATGAAGGGTAAAATAGGAAAGTTTCCAGACTTTCTTCCTCTAAGCCCTGTTTTTAATGTAATTTTCTTCAAATCAATGTTACGTTTTTAGAAAATAAAGTCTAAATGTTAGGCAAAATAAAATAAAATAACAGAAAACTAAAAAATTACCTAGCCTTAGCCCTTATTCCTAGACAAGAAGGCCCAAAACAGTTGTACAATTCTGCCTGAATGCTATCAATAGTTGATGACTCAGTATCTTAAATAGACCCCTTTATGTTTTTTTTTTTCTAATTATTAGAACTCTTCTTGGACTTCTGGGCAATATAAGAGAAGGTGATGAACCCTTACCCTGCAATACAAAGAGTAACAAGGATTCAAAACAGTTCCACATGATAAAAGATCAGAGATAGGATTGCTGTGTGAAATATGGGCCTGAAGTAGCTAGAAAAAGATACCGATAATTGCAGAAACCTCTGTCCAAGAGTAGACAATAATGGGTTGGATGTCTGGGGTTGTAGGTTGTAGGAAAGTGAAACAACAGTCCTATCATCAAAAAATTGCTGAAGGTGTATTGACTCACAGTTAATTATATTGCATTCCTCTGTGTGGTAAATTATCTTTAAAGATAATTACCAACAATTCTTTCTCTTCCTTTTTCTATAATGTAAGCAAACTTGGGTGGATTGCTAACATCCACACAGTAGTCTCCACTAGGCTACCTAGAGAAGAACCGGAGTCCTCCCACTGATAGCCAGTCCCAAAATCAGACATGTAGTGAACAACCTCCTTGGTTGTTCCAGCTGGGAAGGCTCCACTGTGCTCCTTGCTGGATGCAAATATATATCTTCATTTTATATCACATGAGCAAAAATAAGCAACAGCCGGGTTAAAACTGGAGAATCAGGAGCAAATAAATGATTGTTGTTTAGGCTACCAAATATTAAAGTGGTTTGTTAAAGAGCAATAGTTACATGCAATGCTGTGAAACAAAGCTAAAGCCACCAATAAGAAATCTAGTTCCAACTGAGGAAATCAATGAAAAGGTGAAAAGCATAAAACCACTACATGCAGAAGTAAGTATGAAGTTAAAAATAAAAGTTAATACTACTCTCTTCCCTCAAGTTGAAATAAAATTTCAAAATTTATGAGGTCCACAAATTTCAACAAACTCAAGACAAAAAAAATACTTTGAGGAAATGAAAAAATAGCACAATCTTCAAAGGACTTAAAAACAGTTATATTCCAAAGCGTGAACAAGATGAATAAAGCATTCGAACAAAAAGTAACAGAAATAATTGGAAGCAAATGAAGGTGAATATAAAAAAATTTAGTAGTTCAAAAATGTATCCACAATTTTTTAAATAATTTTCTTAAAAAGTAATTCGATACTTCTGGGACACTTCTCCAGTCTGAGAGAAGAAGTAAATTATGAGGCATTAAAGAGAAATTCACCAAGAAAATAACACAGATAAATAAATAGGTAAAAATCATGAGAAAGGAAAGGTAAGTCATATAAATAAATAGATGGAGAAGTTCTAATTTAAAATACTGTTATAGGCACTGTAATATGTGGCCCACATCTGCCTTCAGTAAAAAAAATTTGCTGACACAGCTTCCGGGAACCTTGGCCTACCTCAGAATCTGCCTTCTGAGAAATCTAACATGAGATATTTGGTTTCAGTAGTGATTCATGAAAGTGGAAGCTAAGATGGGTTTTGAGCTGAATCACTCACCGCCTGGCTGCCAATGAGGAATATATGTTTAGGTGGGTAGTTTAATTGTTATATAGCTAGTATGCCAACAAATATGACAAAGTGAAATAATAAGAATAATCTAAAACAAGGTAAAAAAATATAACAAAGAGAAAAATGGAGAAAATAGAAAACAAACAGCAAAATTATTGATAGACCTGATCTAACTATATAAATTATCACATTAAATATAAATGTTCTAAATACCTCAAGTAAAAGGCAGAGATTGTCAAATTGGATCTTCAGAAAAGCAAGATCCAACTATATTCATTCTATATTGTATGTAGCCTTATACATAATCTTGAGCTTTGTACTATAATGTGGGTAAGTTACTTTGAAACTTTTGGTACTTTTGGATTTGTTTATATCTCATGTTAGGAAGGCCTTAGAGACTGCTCAAACTAAGGCTAATGTTTTCTACTGCTGAGATGAATATAAACTTTTCCAATATGACTGGTGAGAATAGGCAGTATTTCCGGTCTACTGTGAGTGTCAGGCACTCTTCTCAATTACCCTTTGAACAGCCTTTCTTCCAGCCTCAGACAGTTTCATCATGCACATACTCTGATCAATTTTCTGCAGAATGGAACCCTCTTCAGAAGGATTGCAGCTATCTCTTTTCTGATATTCTGTCCTGCAAACTCTAGCCACCTTTGCTTTCATAGACTCTCAGCTCTATCACAGTTTCCTCTCCCCAGGTCATGGACTGGAGATTTCT
Source organism: Hylobates moloch (assembly GCF_009828535.3). NCBI lineage: Eukaryota > Metazoa > Chordata > Mammalia > Primates > Hylobatidae > Hylobates > Hylobates moloch. The sequence goes on along the minus strand of NW_026652292.1, from coordinate 72,996,975 downwards.
TCAAGGCCAGGAATATGGAAAAATCATAGGGTTCAACTCATGTTTTCTATTTCTCATTGATCACTATTCTTTTATCTTGCTTTATGTTCAGCGTTTTGAAAACAAACTGACCCATATTATTTTTTGTTTAATTTTTTCAGTACCTTTGGGCTAGAGGGCAAATCCTGTCCCTGTTACTCCTTGCTGGTTAGAAGCAAAAGTGAGACAGGATACTGAGTGAACAAAAGCAGGGTTCAAACATTCTGAAACCATATTATCTCAATCAGGGCATACAAATGTTGGTAGGTTATACAGCCAAGAGGGCATAGGGCATCTGCTAAAACTCATTATTCTTTAAAAATTTGCATCACTGAAAAAGATTCACTTTTTAAATGAGACAATAAAATGGTTTTTTGAATATTTTTAATATTATGTGCCATCAGTAACAATAGAAAATTTCAAAACCCCATATAACCATTGTTCCTAAACTGCTTTTAAAAGTTACCTGAGGCTGAGCATGGTGGTTCATGCGTGTAATCTCAGAACTTTTGGAGGCTGAGGTGAGAGGATCACTTGAGCTCAGGAGTTCAAGACCAGCCTAGGAAACATTTAGTGAGACCTCCTCTCTACTAAAATTAAAAAAAAAATAGCCAGGAGTGGTGACACATACCTGTAGTCCCAGCTACTCAGGGGACTGAGGCAGAAGGATCACTTAAGCCCTAGAGGTTGGAGGTAGAGGCTGCAGTGAGCCCTGATTGCACTCTAGCATGGGTGATAGAGTGAGGCTCTGACTAAAAGAAAAAGTTACCTGAACTACCACAGCAAACTCTCAGTACTGCAGGATATTGTGCCTTTTTTATAGAAATACAGTCCTAGTCAAAATCTGTTGAATACTACATAAACTACTAGCTCAAGGTAGTTCACATTTTCAACAATAGTCCATGTTACATTCCTCTTAATAAAGACATATGTTTATAAATTTGGGTTTTTAATAGTTGCTATGATTAAAAGCAAGTTATTTGTAACCAGTATGAAACAGGAAATTAGGGTGGTAGTATCCAATTTTATTTCCAGTATTACAAAACTATGCAGTGTTAGCAGATAGACAAATCTTATTAGTGAATAATTATTATTTATAAATCAAATTAAAATATTATTTTTGTTTTTATTTATGTGCATTATTTTTCAAATTGCTATATACTTTGAATACACCTATTGACTCTAGAAGTTAATATATTTAATAACTATGTAAGTATTTGATAAATGAAAATTTTAGACATTTATTTTGTCCTGGAAGTGCCATGAAAAACATTACTGTAAACTGAAGCATTCTTTGAACCAATATAGCTGGGGCTCCTCTATCATAGAGCAAAATCTCACACACACACACATATATATACACACACACATGCACACACACACACACATTTACTCCCCGCAAAGAAACACCACACAACATCAAATATTAACAATGATTTACTTACACAATCAGAAACATCACCATTTGATGCTTTTGCTTAATCCTCCATTGCATTGCCACCAATGAGGACTATATGCAGTAAAATGGTCAAGACAAAGAGGAATGAATTAACAGATATATTCTTAGGGGCAGAGTAGGCAACAGAAAAATAAAAGGCAATGCTTCAACAAGAAAACTGTTAAAAGCACTGTTTTTGGCAGAGGTAGGGAGTCAGAGTTAAATGAACACTGGCAATAGACTTGAGGCAGAGATCCAGATCTAAAAGAGAAGACTCTTGGCAGTAAGATAAGATCAAATCATGAGCAATGGACTCACAGATGGGACTACAGACCCAGGATTGTGTAGGGAAATTTACCACACCAGCTGCTCAGGATGTGGGGTCCTGGAAAGTCATTCAGGGCAGGCACTAGGGAATGGATGCTATGCAGAGCATTATAGAAAGAGGACAAGGAAGTTGTGACTGGAGCAAAAACACAAACTGTCTAATTAGTTCAGGGCTAAGTTCTAGTTACTAGCTCTAAGTCCAGAGCATGACTGATGTTGACCCTTTAAGCCAGAGTCATGTCTGTTTAACAGTCCTCCTAATCAGAGGGAGGGTACTGAGCCAGACGGGGTTATGAGATCTCACCTTTGAAGGTGAGCTATGTGGTGGATAAATGAGGATGGAGGTAGTTTGGTTCACCACATCTGATTTTGAGTCTCTCTCTTGCCATTTGTGAGCCATGAAACTGTGAGTAACTCAAATTCTTGAGCCTCAGTTTCTTCTTCTATAAAAAAATAGAGCAATAGTTTCTACCCTACAGGACAATAATGAGACCCAAGGGACATTTTTCTTACCTAGGATTTGACCCTGCTCAACCTAGAGAATATTTGGATTTACTAAATTTATAAAATTGTCATTATATATTTCAGTAACCTCTGTGAAATACTTCTGAGTTCCAAACAGCAGTGTATCAAAACATCCTCCTTCACTGAGATTACCGCCATCTTTAAAGATCTACTAGAATCCTTCCTTAATGTGCATGAACAGAATTAATTGCTCCTTCCATAGTATTTACATGTATTTTTCTTGGACATCTTCTAGCTTTTCTATTCTTTATCCTTTTTTTTGCTTTATCAAACACACATTTAATGTAACAATTAATGAAATATGGTCTCTTTCTCTAGAACAAGGTTTGACATATTTTTCCATTAAGAGCCAGATGTTAAATATTTTAGGCTTTGTGAACCACACATGGTCTCGCTTGCATATTCTTATGTCTAACAATATTTTTAAAAGGTAAAAAAAACTCATGCTCAGCTCATGGATTATAAAAGAGTAGTCTGCAGGACAGATTTCAAGCATGGGCCATAGTGTTTCATTCCCTTTTGGAAAATCATAGTTTTGTGAGAAAAACAGAAGAGCAAATGACAACAATGATGAGAAATCAAAATACAGGATGACACACACCACATATGAAGTTTTGGTAGCACCAAGAAGGAAATAGCCAACACTTCCGTAACACCTACTAGGCATCAGTCTCAGATCTAAGTACCCTACACATATGACCACACGTAAACCTTATAGCAAACCTATGAAATAGATATTATTTAACTCCTTTTTATAGATGAAGACACTGAGGCACAGAGAGACTATATAACTTGTCAAAAGTCACACAGCCATGGAAAGGGAAATCTTGTATTTGAACTTAGGGGATTTGTATTTAGCATTGTCTTTCTTTTCGCTACTATTGGATTCCAAACTACCTTGTTCTTCATCTCTGTGTCACAAAAACTGTCTTTTTCACTACTGAAGTCACTGGTCCCAGTGAAGTATTACTTTTATTTTTTCTTTAATCTCAGAGAATGTCTACAGAGGTGCTTTCTGAGGCCTTGAATGTACAAATCTATAGCATATCTTTGTTTAATCATTAATGATTATCTAAAATGATGTGGTCTGGAGAATAGAAGAAAGAAAGAGATTAGCTAAGAGTTTAAACATTCTATAGATCTTAAAAAAATAAAAGCCAAGCCCCTAGTCATATATTTAAAAAATTGCAAAATAATTTTAGGTTCTCATTAATGGCCAGAAAAAGAGTGCTAATCTTTTGGGGGCAAGGGATTCAATAAGTTTATGGTTAAGTTCTCATTGTAATGTTATGATGATTGTACTGGTGGAGGTAGTTTTAGGTGGTTGAGCTTCTCAACCAAAGAGTCAAAGAATCCAAAATAGAGATGACTACAATTATAATGATAAAGCAAAACATTTAGAATTTATAAAGTACTTAAACAGATGATCTTGTTTAATATTTACTTTTTATTTAGGAATAACCTCAAAGGTTACAGAAATTAAATGAATTGTGCAAGATCACCCAGCTGGTAAGCATCAGAGCCAAAAATCAATCCCAGCTCTAAGCAGCCAGGCCACTGCATTCTCTGCATCTGGTATTCATCACGTGTGTGGCATCGTGGAATAAAGAGTGTTCTCTTGTGCTTTGAATGTCCACCAGACGTGGCTGCAAGTCCAACTGTACCACTTAGAAGTGTGTAATACTGGGCAAGTTGCTTCATTTCCCTAAACTTCAGCTTTCTCATGTAATGTGAGGGTTATTTAAACATATATAATATCATGATATAATACATACATGGTGCATGTAGTTTACTTGATATAAAGTGTACATTCCTTTAAGAAATGTGACTAATCACATTTTACAGATGAAGAAAATGAGATGTTAAAGGTGCTCATCTTCCTATTCCTGAATTCTTGCTCTGTCCACTAGATGGTGATGTCTCTAAAATCCACAGAAGATCTAAAGCAAAGGACTCGTTCTATGCGCCTGGGTGTCTGGGGCTCATTTCCCAAGGGGCATTGTTAGAATTGATATTACCCACAATCTGTGGCCTTGAGATACATGTATATTAATCTCCCTTTTTTTCTGCCTTCACAGCATTTTAAAATGGACAATGAAACATTTGCAGAATATGCTGAGAAAATTACTTTGTAAACGTATCCAGATTTTACTGTCCATTCCTGGTACTTCTTGAACTGTCAGGAATTAGCCAACACTAGAAATGTCCCTTCACGTCTGAGATTGCACCTGCCTCTCAAAAGTGACATATTGCTTCTTACTGTGCTGACATGCTTGGGAGGCAGATGGTGGATCCTATAACCAGCTATGACTTTTTTCCTGATACTAAGGGTAGTCAGGTCTACATCCCCACCTCTCATTATTGTAGATTGCAATAATGAATGCTAAGTCTGTCTTTTCCCCAGCTCAGAGCTTCTTCAAAACAACTTGCAGTCAATCATGTTTACCAAGTAGCAGTCAACTCAAGCTCAAGTAATCTTCATTTACTACTTCTGTTGTTCCACTCCTAGGTATTTCTACATATAATTTTTAGCTTAACCCTAAAGCCCATCCTTTGAAAAAAAAAAATAAAGATAAACTAATTTACTGTCCACAGCCTTAAAGTCAGTAAAGAGTATAGCTGGAACCCGCCCCCAACCCCCTCACACATATACAAGGAAATTTTGGCCAAATGCATACAATAGAACATAAACAGATACACTTAATATGTGATAGGGAAAAACCCCAAGAAAAATATGACCAAAATTCTGAGATTAACCGTACACTATTTGTGACAAGAACAAATGTTTTGACCAGATCTTGTGTACAATAAATAGTAATGTCTTGATATCTACAATATGTCAAGCACAGTTCTAGATTCCGAGGTGTAAGGATAGACCAGATCTTCACATTAGCCTCCAACCAGAAAGCCAAAATGGGGCCATAGGATATAACTTCTCTTTTTCATAAACATTTAGAGATAACATTAGCCAAACACAAGTCAAGGGATTAGATGGTTAGGTGACTAGAATGTACCTGTGCTGATGACCAATGTCCTCTTCAAAGATCCCAAGGTTGCCAGACTATTCCAAAGATATTGCCACACTTCAATTTTTATTCTGATTATCTAATAAATATATGATCATTTTGTGAAACTTGAAAAATAAATTCATAAAGGAATGTATTTTAAAAACATCCCAGAATCCTGTACTTGAAGAAAATTATTATTAATATTTTGTTGAACTTTCTTCCAATTTTATATGTATTATCAAAATCTTATAAATGGATGCATCATATCTCATTGTACGGGGCTATCATAATTTGCTTAACTATTCCCCTAATAAAGCATTTCTAATTTTTCACTGTTATAGATAATACTGCTATGATGACCATCTTTATCTGTATTTTAGCTTTCTTGTTTCTGCTCAGTTCCATAAAAGTGTCTATTAAATATTTAAGCAAAGACAAATTTTAATTCTTTATGAATAATCTTAGATTTTGTTTTAAAATAAAATTGTGTTTCAAGTGCTGTGGGATAAAAGTTCGATGTGAAAATTTGGAAGGTGAAGAAGATGAATGACAGTAATTTTATTCCAGAATCATATGTGATTTTCCAGAAAAGAGACATTATTGTGTTGTGAAAGGTAAACAGAATCCCTACTTCCTTCTGAATAAAGCTCTCTCCTTCATCCCAAAATAAACTATGTTAAACAACACCTGTGGCCAGTTCTATCACTTTCTAGTTCCTGACGTATCTTTCTCTATAATTTGCCATTTTCTAACTCATGTTGTGCCACGAGTTTTTCTATTATGTACTCATCACAGAATCCTTCTCTCTCATTCTCACCTCTTGAATTCATAACCTTCCCTTAATACCCTTCAGGTTTCAGTCAAATTTCTCTTTGCCACAACTGATCACTTTAGATAAAATTGACTCCAGCTCCAGCTACAGAAGTAGAACACAATTAAAACACTTCTACAGGAAATTAAACATTCACTATAATTAGATTGCATGCCTACCTCTATTGTAGGTCTGTGCACAACTGTCTCATCTTCTCTAATAGAGTTCTCTCTGAGGTTGGGGCCTATGTCTTTATAAAAAGCCTCCATGGAAGCCAACAGGATCCTACACAAGTGAGGTGTGCCCATAAACATGGTCAAAAATACACTCTTGAAAGCCCCTTTTCCAAAACTGGGGTCATCAATTCACACCCCTTTCTTGCTGTTTTCTTCATCTTTCCTCACTACCACCCCCTAAACCCCTTGGCCATTAACCTGGCTTGCCACTGCTAGGCTTTTATATCCTGGCATGGTCATCTCCTTATCTGTCCTCTAACCACTTGTAAGTTTGGTATGATCACTGCATTGAGATACTTGGAAGGGGATATAACACAAAATGAACTAGTTTTAAAAAAAAGAAAAAAATTAAGTAAGCAGTAACAATGCTGGTGTTTTCTATCTTAGAACATTTTTGTGATGAGATCAGATAAGGCAGCCCATGTGAAAGTGTGATGCCATGCATTTATCAAAAGCGCCCCTTTTTCATGAGTTGCTGTGGACTGTCTGTGTCCCCTTAAAGTTCATATGTTGAAACCCCTATCCCAATGTAATGATATTTGGAGATGAGACATCTGGGAGGTAAGTAGGTCATGAAGATGGGGCCCTCATGATGAGATTAGTGCTTTCATGAAAAGAGACATGAAAGAGCTCACTTCTTCTCTCTCTTTTCTCCATGAGAGGATAAGGCAAAAAGTCATCCATCCACAAATCAGGAAGAGTGGCCTTACCAGGAAACAAATCAGCCAACATCTTGGTCTTGGATGTTCCAGCCTCCAGAACTATGAGAAATAAATTTCTGTTGTGTTGTTTAAGCCACTCAGTCTATGGTAATTTTGTTATAGCAGTCCTGGCTAAGAAATGAACCAACAACAATTCAGCATCATTTAATCAGGCAGCTTGTATTGAACCCAAAACTACTTCAAACTTTGTGAAATTGAACTAAACACACTTCTAAGTTCCACTTTCATCACATACTATCAAATTAGTGAAGACAGCTGCTGCCTAATGCCTGAAGGGAACTGTCCATTGATCTAGCAAAATTTAGCATCACTTGAGCAAGATGTTATCAGGCTATAGCAACAATTACAATGAGTCAGCTAGTGCAGGAGCATGGAGAGAGAGATGAATATTAATGTATATTCAGAGGGAGAACCTTGAAATAAGATATGACAGAGGGTGAACAAAACACTGGAATAGTTACTATGAGCTTTGAAGTTTCCCAGACAGAGCTCTAAATTCTAGTTATGTCATTTTTCAGCTCTTTGGGAAAGACATTTAACATATTTGATGCTCAGTTCTCATCCTAAAATGTAACCAGTTATATGAAATTTATAAATAATAATATAAAATAATCCACATCAATGTTATGGAATGAACTGTGTTTCTTCAAAATTCACACATTGAAGTCCCAAACCCCAGAACCTCAGAATGGGACTGTATTTGGGACAAAGTCTTTAAATAGCTAAGTAAGTTAAAATGAGGTCATAGGGGTAGCCCCATTCAAATATGCCTGGTGTCTTCATAAGAAGAGATTAAGATGCAGGCATAGTCAGAGACAGGACCACCTCTGTGAAGACAGAGGTAGAAGATGACAGTCTATAAGACAAGGAGAGAGGCCTCAGAGGAAACCAACCCTGATGCTAGCTTGATCCCAAAATTATGAGAAAATAAATTTCTGTTGCTTAAGCCATCCAGTCTATGGTACTTCATTATGGTAGCTTGAACAAACTAATACAATGTCTTAAGCACAGTACCTTATCCATAGTAGTGGCTTTCTGGTACATGTTACTTACCTTCATTTACATAATAATATTTATAATATCGCATGAATAAAAATAAATTTTAAAATGTTATTGTACAATAAATAGCTAAATATGACTTCTTCTCAAATTCTACTTAAAGAAGTAAGCCAGTTATTTGCAATGAGTGTTGGTTCAAAATATTACCAGGGTGATGAAATATATTTTATTGAACTTGCTTTCTTATTTTTTTTTTCTTTTTTAAGCTTGGAAAGGTCCAAAAGCCCCAGCCAGGTAGGAAGGAGAAAGCAATACCATGCTCTTCTTGTTAGAAGAAGCTGGTGCTGTTCTGTCAACAAAAGTGATGGATAGAGTGGTCAAGGGCCATGCCCAGAGTGAAGAAGCTATAATAGGTAGGTCCAGAGGTGTGTCAAAAGAAAAATATTGCCTCAGAAAAAACAATTCAGAAGAGACAGTCCTTGCTAGGACACAGCTTCTACCACACCCTTGGCTAAACCCATGTTCTTCATTCCTGGTTTCCCATCCAGTCTTAGGATGCAGCCAACACAACAGCCCTTTTTCTCATCACTCTGGCTCCCAACCAGTTTGAGCCTGACCAAAGTCCCTGTCATGTTTAAAATATGTACTTTGCAGGCACCCAAATTATGCCAGGAACTATGAAATGCACCTCTGAATCTCATAGAGAAACAACCACACTTAATAAACAGTAGGAGACAGACCTGAGATTCACATCCAGATCTTTTCCTTCCAAAGTCTGCTCTCTTTTGAGGCAGGCTGCTACAGTGCTATGTGGATGATGAGATATATGAAATGTATACCTGGACTGTATAAACTTGAGAAAAATAAAAATGTAATAAGTATAAACGTATTCTTCTAGGGAGGTAATGAAGAATAGGGGAAGACATTTATTTGTTCTCGTTTCTTTCAATAATGACCTTCCCATTTTTGCACGGCCGTTATCTACCATTTTGCAAAGCCAAATGAGGATGTGTGTGCAGAAGTCCCCTGCACATTCCAGCAGGTATTGTAGTTGAGCGGATAAGTAGTAGACTTTGGAATCTTATGATCCTGCTGTGACTCTGAGCCCTATAACCTTCTAAATTTGTAATTATGGGCAAGTCTCCGTAGGTCTCTCAACCTCAGTTTCCTCGTCTGTATTATGAGTTGTAACACCTTCTTTGCAAGATTTTGTGAGGATTAAATCAAAGACTTGATGAAAAATGTATGTATAGTCAATACTCAGTCATTCCAATTCCATCTCCCCTCTATATAATTGTTTGAGACTGTATTTTTGGAATTCATTTTCCATAAGAAAATATATGCCGCCTCACCATTTTTTACTTTTGTCTTTCTTTATCCCCTCTAGAGGAGACTCGGATATGCCATCGTGACCACTAACATTCTTTGGAATAAATATTGGAAACTTTAACAGCACTTTATGGATTCAAAATTGACCCCAAGAGGTGTTCCAGTATTTTGTTTTATTATTTGGCTTCATAATTTTCCCACTGTATTTCACTGCCTACCATGCTGGCAAGCAATATGGAACAAGGAAAACATAAATTAGGGGCCAAATCATCTACTGGAATCGGTCACTCATTTTAGGTAGCCTGAGGCTGCATCTGTGGTGTGCCAAAACAACCCATCCACACTGAAAGAGAATCTCTCACACTGCTCATTTGCCATCAAGAATCTGACAATTATTGTCATCTTCCCTTTATCTGTTCATGGATTTTGAATGGTGACGACAAGCTCTGTTGAGTTGTACAAAGGGGAAATTTGACTGGACATTTGATTTCCATTATCTGTGTTTTTAACTGGGTGGACTACGGGAACCAATAATTCACTTGTGTGTATATATTAAGGATTTAATATGGAGCCACAGCCCAATCATTTCCAAAATGAATTTAGCTATGTTATAGTAAATCAAGCAAATGAAGCATGCTTCATAAACTTCATCACTATTAAAATAAAGGTCACATTCAAAGGAGGGGGGCACAAGTTGGAAATTAATGCCTGGTTATAAATGTTTGGGGATTAGAAATTTAAATTGCACAGCTCAATTCTGTTAATATTGAAGTGCGTATTTTGAAACACTGGCAGTTTCAATAAAGAGGATTCAAATGAAGGAGTAAAAGTTTTAAAGTTTCCTTCAACTGATTGTGAATGTAAATCACTTGGGAAGCACCTTTAAAATATGGATTCCTGGTCCCCAGCCTGAGGATTCTGATGTGGTAGGTCTGGGGTAGGGGTGTTGATTAATGCTCCATGGTATTTCTGAAAATCACAGCTATAAATTCAATTTCTGTTACACACCTGCCTTGCTCCCTCCCCTCTTCTTTGGGCCTTAGATATTCCCTGCTCAGAATCTTGTAACAGATCCTGCCCTTCATCACAGGAATTAAAAGTGTTATATTTGTGGATCCTATTATTAAATATAAAAATCACCTGTGTGATGAGCGTCAAATAAAAACAAATCCAGTCTTATGTAAGGAGAGACTTCATTTTTAAAAGATTGATGCAAGAGGGGAGAAAAAGAACACAAAAGGTAGAGGGATTGATTTACCCATTTAAGCCCTCCGGGATCGTAGGGCTCAGGTAAATTTCCACATTTTCATGAGCCCATCATTGATTGACCTTATCATCTATTCAACAATTACTGAGCATGTACTAGGTTCCTGAAACTGCCTTTGATTCCTGAGATGCAAATGGATCTGTCATCAAGACAACTGCAGTCAAGTAGGAGAGACAGGTAGGTAAACCAAGTTGCAAGAAGTGCAATGAATTGTATAATTATAGAAGGTGCAGACTGGTTTGGAGAAAAAGAAGGGAAACTTCCTTTTCTTTTCTTTCTCTTGAGTGCCTCTGTGAAGATGAAGAGGAAATATCCATTTGTAAAGACTCATGGTGTCTCATCTCCCAATCCTCAATCCTCTCCAAGAGGTCTGACTGGTTGCAGAGCTGAGAAGACACACTGAGTAAGTTTTGTCCTCACAGAATGATATCATGTTTGCTGTTCTGCTTGTGATAATCTGTTGATAAAGTCCTGGGCCCCTACAGAAAGGTCTGTGGTTCCTCAACACTGCTCTGCTCACAAATGGGTGGGTTAGTCTACCTAATTTTGAGGATGACATTAGGACACAAGATCCGTTATTGAAAAGTTCTTGGCCAGGTGTGGTAGCTTATACTGTAATCCCAGCATTTTTGGGTGGTCGAGGTGGAAGGATTACTTTGAGTTCAGGAGTCTGAGACCAGCCTGGGGAAGATAACAAGACCCTCATCTCTACAAACAAATAAAAATTTAGCTGCACGTGATAGTGCCCACCTGTAATCCCAGCTCCTTGGAGGGCTAAGGCTGGAGGATCACTGAGCCCAGGAATTCAAAGCAGCAGTGAGCTAGGATTCCAGCCTGGGTGACAAAGCAAGAGCCCTGCCTCTAAAAAATAATAATAATGATAATAAAATAGATGATATTTTAATCACTATTTCCCTTATATCTCTGGTGAGCCAGTAAATGCTTAGCAATTTCTCTGTGGGAGGGAAAAAAGGATGATTTACAGAATTTGAAGATTTATTTGGTGTAAATTTCTCCACCATGGTTGATTTCAACTTACTAGCAAAAAGTTATTGACCACAGGGCCAGGTGCAGTGGGTCACACCTATAATCCCAGCACTTTGGGAGGCTGAGGCAGGCAGAGGTCAGGAGTTCAAGACCAGCCTGACCAATATGGTGAAATCCTGTCTCTACTAACAATACAAAAATTAGCAGGGTGTGGTGGTGTGCGCCTGTGATTCCAGCTAGTTGGGAGGCTAAGACAGGAGAATTTCTTAAACCTGGGAAGCAGAGGTTGAAGTAAGCTGAGATCGCACTACTGCAATCCAGCCTGAGCAACTGAGACCCCCGTCTCAAAAAAAAAAAAAAAGTTACTGACTATAGTATCGAGTGAAGGTGACAACAATCACCTTTTACTACTTGGCGGAAGCCAGCTCTGGCACATCATTGTCTGATATTTTGAACTCTGAAATGAGGATTCTAGAATTTATATTTTGAACTCAAAAGAGAAAAATGGATGTTATTTATTGAGTCTCTTAAATCTCCAACAGGAGCAGTTCACTGTTTCAAAGGTCAGATAGAATATCATATCGGATGTGCAGCTTGAAATATATATGAGACTGCCTGGAATACAAGAAGGGAGGAGGGCCCATTCGAGGAATGGAGAACAGTATGTGCAAAGACCCATAAGCATGAAAGACTCCAGTGGAGGCAACTCAGTGGGCCTAGAATCCAGCACGCATACAGAATAACAGTAAGATAGGAGACTGCAAAGATAGTGTTTAATTTTGCTCATAGAAAAGACCATATGCTATGTGAACCAAGAAGAATAATTTTTTTAAAATTTTATTAACATCTAAGACCAGAGTTACATGTAGGATGAGACCTCTGTTGGTGAAGAAAACTTACAGCATGGAAAGCACACTAAGCCAGCATGTGGCTGATTGAAAGGAGCTAGAACACAGCAAAGCTGATCCCCTCTCCCAGCAACTTGAACCATGTATTTGTGGTTCTATGGGAGGTGGGGGCAATGAAAAGAGTGGGGAACAATGAGGGATTGAACATTGATGAGGAAAAGGCAAAGAAAGACATGCAAGAATGAGATGGTTAAAAAGAACAAAGAGATACCCTCTGGGTGATACTCATATCAACTGTGATTATCATAATCTTATCAGAAGCAAACATTTCTTGAACATTTACCATGTGCCAGGCACCATTATCGACTAACACTTTATGTGTATTAACGCTTTTTACAATAACCCTAAAAGACAGCATTTCTCCTTATGCCTATTTTCCTGCTGAGGAATGCACTGAAAGGTTAGGGAACTTCCTCAAGGTTATCCAAAGGGTATGTGTAGGAGCCTGGATTCAAAACCAGACAGAGGACACACTTAGCCACTCCACTATACTGCTTCTTGAAGAGGACATTAGAAAACTGATATATCTAGGCCGGGTGCGGTGGCTCACGCCTATAATCCCAGCACTTCAGGAGGCCAAGGCGGGCGGATCACGAGGTCAGGAGATCGAGACCATCCTGGCTAACACGGTGAAACCCCGTCTCTAATAAAAATACAAAAAATTAGCCGGGTGTGGTGGCTTGCACCTGTAGTCCCAGCTACACGGGAGGCTGAGGCAGGAGAACGGCATGAACCCGGGAGGCGGAGCTTGCAGTGAGCCGAGATTGCAGCACCGCACTCCAGCCTGAGGGACAGAGTGAGACTCTGTCTCAAAAAAAATAAAAATGGAAACTGATATATCTATTAGATTTTTATATTACTTGTCTTGGGGTACAGGGGTGTGTGTGTGTATGTGAACCCATTTTTTAACAAATTCTACTCCTCTCATGCATTTTTACGATAATAGGTATTGTTTGTGTTTGTGAAAACAAAGGTAGAGGCTGAGTGGACACTCTTCTTATATGCAGTACCAGAGACTGCATTAAAAAAAGAGACAATATAGAGAAAGAAGAGGATGGCATAGAAATAACCATGTCACATAGTTATTTCTACACATAAATTATTTGTACGGTTATCTACACAGACCCAAATGCTGTGATTTTTCTAGTGATTCTCAAGCTTCCTTTACCTTGAGAGTACAGGTGTTATTACCTCAATCTCAAGCGGCAGAGACAATCTAGTGGACACCTAAGTACACATATGGTGTGGTTTGTATGTGTTCCCCAAAATGTAATGTGTTGGAAACATATGAACTTTTTTTCTTCCTTTTGGGGGTATGTTGATTTCATATTCATATGCTGGCTTTTCCATATAGCAAGGCATATGTGATCATAGACAACTTCCAGGCTCACACTGACATGATGTCATTATATCAGTGGAAATGTCTCTTCTCTTGTAGCTCCAGTATGAAAAATTCTAGGAAAGAATTCCTACTGACCTGCCCTGCATCAGATAGGTAATAGTATTGAGAGGTGGGACATATAACAGGGGGAATGAATTAATGTCATTTCAGGAATGAGTTAATTCTATAAGGAGTAATTTAGTTCTCTTGCGAGTAAATTCATTCTCTTAAGAGTGGATTGTTACAAAAGCAAGCTTGGTTTGGTCTTACAGTCTCTTTCACATGTGTACAGTTGCCCTTTCACTTTTCTGCCATGTTATGATACAGTACAAATGTCCTAGCCAGAAGCTGCCACCATGTCCATGGATGTTCCAGCCTCCAGAACCATGAGGTAAATAAAGTTACTGTCTTTATAAATTACCTAGCCTAAAGCATTCTGTTACAGTAACAGAAAATGGACTAAGATAACACAGCTACAATTTAGGTTTCATCTTGCAACCATTGGAAGCCACTGGATGCTCTCAACATAGGAAACAGATCTGATCAGATTTGCATTCTAAAAATTTGTGTTCTTCTGAAATATTCTCCATTATAGTATGATTGACTATGATGGAAGATTGTCTGAACAGGAGCAAAACAATGAGGATGAACACAAGTTAGGAGATTTTTGCAAGAAATTACGGGCAAGATCTTTTAAGAAACAAAATCAGAACAGTAGACTGGGCGCGGTGGCTCATGTCTGTAATCCCAGTACTTTGGGAGGCCGAGGCAGGTGGATCCCTTGAGTCCAGGAGTTCAAGACCAGCATGGGCAACACAGTGAAACCCTGTTTCTGCTAGAAATACAAAAATTAGCCAGGTGTGGTGGTGCATGCCTGTCATCCCAGCTACTTGAGATCATCCCACTGCACTCAAGCCTGGGTGATAGAGCCAGATCCTATCTAAAAACAATGATAATAATAATAATAATTAGAACTGTGATACTAAAAATGCATAGCAGAGATAGAATCCAAGATAGTAGTTAGTAGATAGAATACGTGGATTTTGGTAACTACTGTCTTTCTTCAGGTTAATCAGTCATCTTAGCCTGTGATCAACTGCTTCCTTTATTATGTTATCTTCAGTAAAAGGACTTCC
Organism: Hylobates moloch; assembly: GCF_009828535.3. NCBI lineage: Eukaryota > Metazoa > Chordata > Mammalia > Primates > Hylobatidae > Hylobates > Hylobates moloch. The sequence goes on along the minus strand of NW_026652292.1, from coordinate 72,981,883 downwards.
AAAACTCATTAGAAAAGCAGAAAGCTGGAGTGAAAATAACATAGACTTTGAAATGATACAGGTGATTTAACCTAATTTTCCTCATATATAAATGGAATAAATATCTATCTTGTAGAAATTTCACAAATACAGCAGAAATTAACTTAAACTACCTGGTATATTTAATCAGTATTTCTGGTTGCAATAGAGAGCAACACAATTCAAACAAATTGACAAGAGGATTTATTAGAAGGATACAGGAATATCACACAGATGGGTTGAACAACCAAACTTCCACAAAACAGAAGCCAGAGCAGGATGGAGATCACAGGACTGAAAAGAGTACCTTCTCTTTTACAACCTCCACTCTTCTTTTGGGGGGCATGTTGATCCCGTATTCCCCTACTACAAACTGGCTTTTCCATATAGCAAGGCATATGTGGTCACAGACAGCTTAATGGCTCACACTAACATGATATCAATATATCAATGGAAAAGTCTCTTCTCCTGTAACTCCAGTATGAAAAACTCTGGGAAAGAATTCTTACTGATCTGTCTTGCATCAGATATAGTCATGCTGGACAAGGAGATAGAAAAGGGCATATTTTTTTGAAAACTTTTCAAAGAAGCAATTCACAGAAGAAGTAGATGCCATTCAGGATAAGCACATCAGTAGGTTCTCACCACATCTGGAATATATAGTTAGTGGCTAACAATTGATATCATATTAAATGCAATGTTTTGAGAGACACTAAGTGTTCTTATTAAATAATTAAAACTTTCATTCTGCTTAGTTATCTATGCTCTAATGTTAATACATTTACTATACTTCAATTGATTAAATTTCAAAATATATCTTTATTAAGAAAGAGATATTAATACTCTATCTTTAAAATATTGCTGGAGATTTGGGATGGGAACAAGCTCAACCCTGTTTCCCACTGAAATTCTAACCAACAAACCAAGATAGGAATCAGTATCAAGTAGAGTTGAAGGTCTCAGCTTTATTAATGTTTCAACAAAAGCATAATCACTCCCAAATACATAGTTTCTGATACACTTTATCACAGAACAATCCTTGAACAAGAAAACAAAAAGCAATTTTCACCTCCAACTTCAATGCCCCTAGGTGCACAATGCACGTTTTACAAAATGTCTACACCAGTAAAATGTTGCAAAGTTGCAGAGATCCTGGAAGCCTTGACAGGCCAGATGAATACAACATACAGAAAAAGAAAATTTAAAAGCAAGCAAGAAGGCAAAATCATGTGAGCATCCACTCAGTCTGGCTTCAGGCCAGTACGAGTGGTCAGAGGGCCAAGAGCATGACCTTTCCACAGCGTTTCTATTCTCTATTGAAATGCATCCCAACGCAGGTCAGATTATTTACTCATCCCGCTTTGGGGAACAAAGAGAAGTAATATGTCTTCTATGCCCTTCCCTGTAAGGTAGAGAAATTACAGGAACTTATTTTCTCTATACTATAATATAGAGAAAAAAAAAGAGGAGGAGCAATTTCCTTCTAAAGAAGTCTACCTTTTGTCATTCACATTTAGCACAAAAGATTGAAGAACTCCCAACTTCACTTCCCCATCAATTCTTTCCAACCAGATGAGGATGTTACTGGGAATGTCTCTCCTGCTCCCTTCATGCAGTCCACCAGTACAGCTCTGACGAACCCTTGCATAATCAACCAAATTTAGACATACGGCTTTCCTGATCCCTTCCTCCAAAATCATCTGATTCACCTCTCAGTGCAGGCCAATGTCAAGTGTTCCTACAGCATAGTCCAGTGTGCCCCAAAGATGATCACATAAAGAACATGTTCTTGCTCCTCATTTTTCCTTATTTCACTTAATACATTGTCAGAGAAGCAGCATTGCCTTTGGCTCCTAAAGGCTTAGAAAGTTTCTTGGTCACATATGTATCTTCACCTTGCCCTTTCCTAGTCCTTTGTGGGAAAACTAGTATGATGACCAGCACAGCCTTTGCAATATGCAAAATGATGTCCTCTCTGACATTGAGGCATTGTCTCCAAACTCACCTTTTGCAGCTGGGATAGCTCATCTCCTAAAAGGTTGCTTTCTTAGAAGGCCTCTCAAGAAAATCTCACTGGCCATCCAAACCTAGTCTACCTGAAGCTGCAGCAGTCACCCATCACAGAATGAGGACACAGCACTAGGATATTCTTTAGAACTTCAAAAATTCTAAATGCATCTTAGAAAAACAGTCAAGGCCCATGTAACTATTGCTGACCTTGCCCTTTTCACAATGATACATTTTGCTTCCCTTGTAATGGGTTCTGCTTTCGAAAGTTGCCATCTTAGTCTAAAGCTGAGTACAAGATTCTAAAGAGATGATTCCCAACACATTCCTTTGAATTTGAATTTATATGTAAATATGTATCTTCCCCAAGTTGTTGTGGTATGTGAATATATTGAAGGATTTTTTAATGCTTTAAAGTTTTACGTTTTTCTAACAAATCTAGAATATGTATTATTTGGTGTTCATTAGGTATGATGCTCGTTCTGTAAAACAGTACCGTAAGTAAATATAAGAAATGCTACGGGGCTTATAGTGAATTTTCCGTGGGCAATGGTGAAGTACAGAGTACGATTTTCTACAGATTAAGTAATACTTTTTATGAGGATAATCTTGTAAGTGAATTAAATCATGTCATAGAGTTTGTTCAAAACATAAATTACTTTTTTTCCATTTTTTCCAAGTTTTTAAACAGAATGTTTCATTTTTATTACAATTATTAATGCTAAGCACTAAGAATTTGAGCAATATAAAAAGATAGAAGGGACACAAAATTCCCATATGACATCTCCCCTCTACTACCACAGGGAAATAACCACAGCAACATTTTATAATGATTATGACATATTTTTCTCAATATTATAGACTCTGCATTTTATCTTGCCTTTTGTTTATCTATCCTTCTTACAGTAGTGATTTTGAAACTACACAACCGGTTTTTACTTCTACTAGTGGATGTTCTTTGCTTTAAAAATGCTTTTCAGTCTTTATTTGCCTGTTATCAAAGTCCAGGAAAAAATTATCTCTATGAATCCAACTTAATCATTGATATAATGTACAGTTAGGAGGTTAAAAACAAGTTATTTCAATTTTATTAACTTTATTTTAAATTAAAAAATATTTAGACAGTATCAAATACATTTTATATATATACATATATACACTATATATACATATATACACATATATACATATATACACATATATACATATATACATATATATACATATACATATATACATATATATATACATATATACATATATACATATATATACATATATACATACATATATACATATATACATATATACATACATATACATATATATACATATATATACACATATATACATATATATACATATATATTTTTTTGTGTGTGTGAGATGGAGTCTCGCTCTGTCACCCAGGCTGGAGTGCAGTGGCCCGATCTCGGCTCACCGCAAGCCCCGCCTCCTGGGTTCACGCCATTCTCCTGCCTCAGCCGCCCGAGTAGCTGGGACTACAGGCGCCTGCCACCACGCCCGGCTAATTTTTTGTATTTTTTAGTAGAGACGGGGTTTCACCATGTTAGCCAGGATGGCCTCGATTTCCTGACCTCATGATCCGCCTGCCTCAGCCTCCCAAAGTGCTGGCATTACAAGCGTGAGCCACCGCGCCTGGCCAATATTTTAATATATGTACACTTATTTCATTTTCATATATTACTATTATTTGCATTTAAATTTACAACCTATGAGTAAACATTTCAATATATACCACCAAGCCTCTAAAATTACTTCTTGATTTTGTAATTTTGATTATTTTTAAAGAATCCTTTTACTCAAAATTGCATCTACTTATTCAATGTATTCTAGTTTCATATTGCAGACAAGAAACATAAAATAAGATTAATTATTACTTTGCATAAAACTTTCTATAACTGTGTCTTGTTCTTTTCCTTCTAGAATTCAGGCAGATTTGCATTTAATTCTTACATAAAATACAATTCAGTTGTGTTTTGTGCCCTTCTGATATGGAAAAATACATCCCTGATAAATTGACCATTCCATGGGTAAAACTGTAAACAACAGACACAACACAAATTACTACACCTGAAAATATTGGAGAATAAAAAAAAAAAAAAAGTAGAAAATTCTGGACAAGCATCAACAATTGGAAAAAGGCAATGGCATGAGATTAGCTGCCCTTGTTTATGACTTTTGGTGTGAGGGTAGACTGCAGTGGTCATTTGGGGACAGCTAAATCTCAGACAGAAGATTGCAGTATTTTTGTCTTGAAGAACTAATAAATAGAAAGAATTTAGAGTTAACACAGCTGCCACAAAGTAAGAAAGAAGCATGAGAAATGAGAAAGCAAGAGAGGAATGACTCAAACTCTGTGTCTAAACTCTATTGAAATTTCTGACTAAACCTTGAAATATGCATGTGTAAGGCAAACTCAAAGCTTTCTAATTAAAAATGAAAGAATTGAACTGAGATATGAGATGCTGCTGAAAAGACAAAGTTTTAAATTTAACTCTAATTAACTTAATTGACTACTAAAGCAACAACAACAAAAAATCAAAACTCTTTGGAGGTATATAACAGAATACAGTCTTTAGACCATAATATTTGAAATGCTATATATACAATCCAAAATTTTTCAATACATGAAAAAATAAGAACACATGATCAAAAGAAACAAAGAAAAACAACTTAAAAATTGCTTCAGACATTAGAATTCACACACAATAAATTTAAAGTACCTATTATAATTATGTACGGTGAATTTACAAGTTCCCTTTGCTATAAACAAGGTAACATTCCTTAGAGAACTTAAATACATCCCATATAAATGGAGAGATACATATTATGATCATGGATTGGAAGACTGAATTGTCAGTTATCTCCAGATTTATTTATAAATTAAATGCAAGTCCTATTATACTTCCAGTAAGGCTCATTTTTTTTTAATGAAGTAAACAAGGCAATTCTAAATATTCTATAAAATGCAAAGGATCTACTATATTTAAAACAATCTTGTAAAATAAGAAAATAATTAGAACTTAAATTACCTGATTTCAAGACTTATGATAAAGCTGTAGTAATCAAGACTGTGTAATATTGGTATATAAATTGACAAAGGCAGCAGTGAAACATTGCAAAGAACCCAGAAATAGACTCACACATCCAAAATAATTTCAATATTTGACAAGGTGCTAAAGCAGTCAAAAGAGGAAAAGAAAACTGTTTAGCAAATAGTACCAGGACAACTGGATATTTATACAGAAAAAAAATAAACCTAGACCCTTACCTCCCACAATACTCAAAATTTAATTTGCAATTTGATAAAATATCAGAACACAAAAGCTAAAATTATGAAGATATCAGAGAAAAAATATAAGGAATGCTTTTTGTCCTTCCATTAGCCAATGGGGCCCAAGGTTAGAACAAGTGGTTTGACGTGGTTCGTGGATGGGTCTGCAAAAACCAAAGCTGATGGAGTCCCCAAGGCCACTGTGGCCATTCACTCGAAGGGTTCCTACCTTTTGACTGAGACTTATGTGCAGTTATGATGAATTTTCAGTCCACTCCAACAGCATTTTCCAGCTGCATATTATAGACTCATGAGCCACTGGCTAACTGCATGGCCCAGTGACTTGCAGATTAATTACTGGACAATTAATAGCCTCCCTGTGTAAGAACAGGAACTATGGTAGTGGTTTGAAAACTGGTAAGGAGACCTTTTTGTCACTCATATTGACATCTGTGGCAAATGACCATTCAAAAGGGAATATGGATTGAACTTGCATGTTGACCTAGTATGTGTTCAGTAAATCACCATGATTGCCTGCTGGGTCCATGACAGAATGAGACATAGAAATGCACCTCAGGTGCAAAAATGGACTAAATCACAAGGACTAACTCTACAAGAAAAAGAAGCCAAGAATGGGGCACAGTCTTCTGACTTCTGCCACCACACCTGGGGCATGCAGCATGGTGAGTTAGGCCTCATCAACCTGTGCATAGGCCCAGTGCAAACGTGACAAATTGACCACACTTGACTGCCAGTGCCTGCCACAGATTCTAGTGGTGCCTCTCTGCCACGAACACATAGTTTTAAGATCCCAATGTGATGAAATCACCACATATAAAACCCAGACAATTCAGCAAAGGGCACACTCCCATGGCATAACATGGATCCTTCTTGCTCCCCATAACCCCCAGGCAAATGGGGTGATAGAATGCAGGAGTGGACAACTGAAGCAGCAACTTTGCAATGGCCAAGAGAAGAACAACTTACCTGGTGTTAGGCCTACTACCAAAAGCCATTTGGACATCAATCATTATACCCAGTGGAAGAGAAACAGCACCCCCACATAAGTTGGGCACTACTATGCTTGGAAGAGGTGGAGGACCAGGTAGTCACCTAATTAGGCTGTTCTTGCAGAATCCCTAGTCTCAGTATAGCCAACTATTCTTTCCTTTATTTTTATTTTTTGCTGAAATATACTCCCGGGGTTGTGGTTTGTGGTCCAGGCCTCAATGATATCAGCAGTAGAACCTCCCAATTCAAACTAAGAGGCAATGCTACTTTTGGGAGTGTCCCAACAGTGGGACCCCAATTTGATGGGGAAGGGATGATAGACATTGGGGCACTAGGGTTCCCCTGGTCCCACTAAAGATTCCCAATCCTGCAGAAAGGGATGATGTTACAAGTGGGTGATGTTATAGGTATGGGGAGTTTGTTCAGGATGGAAATTCTTTACCCTGGTTGGATGATGAGGACTGAAAAGTTTGGATCAAGTAAGAGAACAATGGGAAAAGTGATAGATGAAAGCATCTCTGGCCTTGGGAGGTTCATGGAGTGGGAGGAGAGTGGAAACATTAATCTTTCATCTTTTCATTCCTACAGAAGCTTTTGCCTTCCAAAGCAGGACCATACCCTGATAAGAATCAGCACAGTCATGTGCAGCAGAGAACTGAAACAAAGCTAGATTTGTCATCCCAGCATGAAGTCCCTCTGGTCCCACACTCCCATTACAATGACCTGGCCTACACAGAATGACTTTTTTCCTCAAGCTCCAAGGCCAACAGAACTCACCAAACTCACTAGCCAAGGTGGTGATGGACAACCAGATAGCCCTCAGTTGTTTGCTGGTGAAAGAAGAGGGCATTTATATTATTGGTGACATAGATGTGTATGCATTAACAATTGGAGGAAGGCAGAAACCCAACTGGAGAAGATCTAAGCTCAGGCAGAATGATTGTCAGCTATATGTCTGCAGTTTCTCTTAGACTCTTGTTTTAGACTCTTTCATTGAGTTTGAGGCTTCCAGTTGAAGACTATCCTCCAGTGAGAACTGAACATCCTTCTGGGACTGGTTCTCCTGGTGACCCTGGTAAGGGGCTATCTCAAAATGACAGAGGTACTCTGCAAAAAAAGAAAATCTCATCCACAGCATCCATAAGGTTTGTTCATGGTCCCCATCTGACCCAGCTCTGCCTCCAGATTCAGTGTAAACAGTTATCCTCCCAGATTGGATGTGCTTTGTCTACTATTTCAGGGGCCAGGCATGAGTTAGAGGATTGACTGTTGGGAAAGGCAGTTCTGTGCAGTGCTTGCCAGCTGCACTGTCCCATAAAAATGGTCTTGGGTGTGTAACTTTCCTTTACTGGCAGATAAAGTGTCCTCATCATCAGTGCTAGGCTGGTCTCTCATGAGGGAATATCTTTCCCTGGTCCATGCTTGATACATAATCCTTTATCCTGCTTAAGTGCATGTGTCGATCCCCTTAAGCATGCCTTGAGTTGTCAGCTAGTGAAAAAAAGAAATAACACTTTCTTGTTGGCAGTAACACAAATGCCAGTTTCCGTATTTTAGATCCTGGTGGCAGAGGGGGAGAAGCTCTTCTGCTGCAGCATGAAACAAGGTGCATGCAGCCATATCACCTCATCTGCTTCAGAGTGATCCCTTGGCCATGGGAGACCAATGCATTGCCAGGGGCTGGATCTTGTGCACACACTGTCTACCCTCTTGCTGTAGATAAATGCCATATCACTTGATCCTGGTGTGTGCTTTGTCTGTTCTCCATATCATCATATCATGCAGTGGTCTCTTCCCTGACAGACATTTACCTGCCTTTTGTCCTTGGATACACAGCCTGGACACCCAGAGAACAGTGAAACAATTTTTACAACGTAGTATAAGAAAGTTTATGTATGACAACATAAAAAATAATATCCATTAAAGAAAAAATGTAAATCATATTTCATCAAAATTTAAAATATCTGCTCATCACAATATACTAAGAAAAATAATAGAAAGACTTAGACTTGGGAAAAAATATTTGCAAAACATGTATCATACTAAAGACTGGTTTACGAGACTACTAACAAACTCCAAAACTCAATATTAAGAAGTCTAATTACCCAGTTTAAAAAATGGCAAAATATTTTAATGAGCCCTCCATAAAGGAAGATATATAAATGGCCGATGAACACATGAAAATCTGCTTATCACCATTAGTCATAAGTGAACTTCAAATGAAAGCCACTATATGATACCATTACACAAGTATCAAAATGTTTAAATTTAAAAAGACATAACACTACAATTTTGCAAAGACGAGGAGCAACTCGAACTATCATCCATTATTAGAGGGAATGTGAAATTGTATAACCACTTAAGGAAAAGTTCTATAGTTTTCATAAAATCAAATACACAACTACTCTATGGCTTACTAATTCCCTTCCTAGACATTTGTCCAAGAGGAATATAAACATACTTTCAAAACCACACAAGCAAGAGTTTTACACAAATGCTCATAGAAGTTTTATTCATTCATAGAAAAAAACTGAAATTAAGAGACTGGACAAAAACTGCTACATTAAAACAACAGAATGCCACTCAGCAATAAGAAGAAACATACACTGATAGAAGCACTCACAAGGAGGAATCTCAAAACATTTGGGGAATGAAAGAAGACCCCCACAACAGAGTCCATATATGTGGTTCCATTTATAAAATTACAGAACAGGTGAAACTAATGTAGTCTGCAAAAATCAGAATGGTAATTACCTGGGAAGGGGGATGATGGTAGTGATTAAGGAAAGTATGGCATAGGGTAAAAATAGGTATGTGCGTTTGTCAAAACCCAGTGAATGTATAGTAAGATTTGCTCATTATATTGAAGCTAAACTGCATATCTAAAGATAAAAACATTCTTACTAAAATTTGAACCCTAGTTAATAATATACATTCTGAAGTATTTAGTGGGGAGTGCACAAATGTCTGTAATTTACTTTGAAATGCATCAAAAATAAGACAGATTGACGTATGGATGGGGAGAGGAATAGATGGATAGATATGCAATAAACAAATAAAATACCAATTCATAGTGTTAAAAATAAATGTAGTCATGTTAAAATTTTAAAAAGTTTATTTGAGCATTCAATAAATCATGAATCTTGAGGGACCAGTCAGCAAGCAGTTTAGTGCACTACTGGAAGAGGAAACTTTTATAAGATATTTGAGGAAGCAAGAACAAGAAAACATATCTGACTGGTTAGAGTGGAAAGTCCCTGTTGAGAGGTTGGTTGTTAATTTCTAATTGTAAAGACTCTAATTTTGTTTTACTGCTTACATTGGGTTTCAGTTTACTTACTAGCAACCTAAAGCTTAGAGCCTTCCAATTAATTTTCTTGCTAATAATTTAATCAAGGTGATGTGTATTTGTGTTCGCTGTAACATTCCTTCAATTGTCTTATATGTTGGAAATGTTTAATAATAAAATATTGGAAATATTCAACAATGTTTAGGTGTTTACATTTTAAATTTTTTTCTTGATATTCAACAAATATTCTTGACCAATAAATACAGGCATTCTGAGATCAGGGAAGTTCTCTTTACTTATATCTTAATTGTTATTCACACCCTCTTTTTTTTTAATTTTTTTTGAGACAGATCTCACTTTGTCACCACCCAGACTATAGTACAGTGGCTCAATCTTGGCTCACTGCAGACTCTACCTCCCCGGGCTCAAGAGATCCTTCCGCATCAGCCTTCCAAGTAGCAGGGACTACAGTAGCGCACCATCATGCCCAGCTAATGTTTCAATTTATTGTAGAGATAGGGTTTCACCATGTTGGTGTTGAACTTTTAGGCTCAAACTATCTGCTCACCTTGGCTTCCTAAAGTGCTAGGATTACAGGTGTGAGCCCTGACACCTGCCCTGTAGATTGCATCTTTATTGCTAGTCTTCTACATCTGTCATCTTCTCAGTCATGATTTTCATCTCCTTAACCATTTTTCTCTAGTCAACTTTGTTATCCAAAAATGATGATTGATTTCTGCATTATCAGTTCTTACACTTGCTGTTTCCAATACCAATTCAAATTTTACTATTCAGTTTTTAATTTCAAGCTCCCTTTTACTTCTTCAGCTCCTTTTCCAAGTCAGTCTGATTATCAGGCATCATTTTCTTCAATTCAATGTGTGTTTTTTTTTCCTATTTTTTTAAGATTTTGTTTCAGAGTTAACATTTTCTTGTTCTTCTTTGAGAAAACAAAGGAAATATCTTTGAAGTATTTTTTGTTTCTGGTACAAAATCTTTAAAATTGTATAATATTTCTCCTGTAACAAGAGTATAGTACATTTTCTTTTTCTTATTCAACTTTATGGATCAAATGTTTTTGTCTTCCTGAAATTCATATGTCAAAGCCCTAATAATCCCCAATATGGGAGTATTTAGAGGTGAGGCCTTTGGAAAGTAATTAGGTTAAATCATGAGAATGAGTCTGTCATGATGAGGTTAGTGCTCATATACAATGAGAAGAAGAGCGAAATCTCAGTGTTTTCTCACACAAACACATCCAGGAAAGGCCAAGTAAGGTCATATCGAAAAGGCAGTCATCTGCAAGCCAGGAAGAGGGCCCTTAACAGAGGCCTAACCTGTTAACACATTGGTCTCAGACTTCCCAGCCTACTACTCTGTGAGAAATATCTGTTGCTTAAGCCACCCAATCTATGATATTTTGTTATGACAATCAGAGCAGACTAAGGCATTCAATGTGTGTTTTATCACCACGGCTAGAAAATTTTAAAAGATTTACACACATTTTGATTAGCGTTACAACCAGAAACAGCATATGCCAGTTATCAGTTGGCCACGGCCTTTGTGATACACAAAATAATGCCCTCTGTGTCGCTGAGGCATTGTCTCAAGATTCAGCTTTTACACCTGAGATAGTTCATCTCCTAAAAGGCTACCTTTCCAGGAGGCTGCTCAGGGAAGCTCCACTGCCCACACCCCCAGCCTAGTCTATCTGAATTTGGATCAGTCTTCCACTGGGGAATGAAGACATAGCACTAGGACAACCTTTAGAACATTCAAAGATTTGAACTGCATCTTAGGAACAGCAGTGAGGGCTCATGTAACCATCACTGACTTTGGTTTTTACCAAAAGGTGCAACTTTTCTGCTAGCTGTGGCCTGAATCTGTGTGTGAAATGAGAGGTGCCAAAAGAGGGTAGTATGCCAGATAAAATAATATTGATTGTCTCAACACAGCCTCGAGAACACATAAATGTAAAATGATGAAAGTGGAGGAAGTTGAATCAAACACCATTGACCACTGGAAGACTCCAAATTCCTATATGTTAATATTAAAAATATGTGCATTTGTATGTTTAACACTTAGTGTGTTTTAATGTATCGCTCTATACAACAGAGATGACAACTTCCAGAAAACAAATGAAGCACAAATAAGAAGAGTAGGAAGAACAGACGACTGGGTAGTCCCCCAAGAGGTGATGACTATTATTCGTAGTGAGAAAATAACTAAGAGTAGTTCATACAAAATAATGAAGAAATGCATTTTAATTAATCAGAATGATAAGAGCAATTGAATGGCTATAAATTTATGTAGTTAAATGTGAAGTACAAATTAAATAATATTGCAAAATTCCAAATAGAAACACTGTCCCAGAAAAAGATGCATGAACATTCCACCCTATGAAACACTAGAAGGAGGTTATACATATTCAGCCATTGGGTGGGCCTCTCTGTCTAGAGGCCCAAGGCAAGATATCAGGGCTGATATCAGGGTACTGGTTTCTGAGCTGGGCCTGATCTCCTAATGGGGTCTCTACTCCAATGCCTGCTCCCAATATTATCCTCACACTGGTACTTAGAAAGGAGCATGGGTCTTAAATGACTCTCAAGATATTCAATGGTCTGTGGAATCTGTGCTTTTATCTAAGTAAAATTAAAGTTTATAAGATTGGAGATCCCTTATTACAAAAAAGATAGCTTTATAATTGTGTTGTCAGTAGCAGCCTTAGAACATTTACAGAGAAGGAAGGTGCATTCAGAATTGTGATTTGAAGGGAAGAACTTCCACATGACTCCCTTTGATCTCTTCAGGTGCCATGGTGTCTGAAATTCCATGATTATGGCTTGGATCAAGGACCTTCCGTTTGTATTGCTCTTTTTTCAAAAGCAGTCACAAGGGACAAAGGAATTAATTTCCTTTGTGTCTAGCACTTTGATGTGATTAATTTATCACATATTAGCTGAAGATAAGAACAATGTGGAAAAATGGAATCTCTGAAGGGTGAATACAGAGAACAAAGACAAGAAGAGGAGAGATGAAGACCTATGGGGAAAAGATTGAATTTATTTATGGTGCTGTACTGATATCTGTGAAAAGCAGTATAGTGAAGTGGAAAAGATTCTAATGAAATATGGAGCATTTGAGTTCTAGTCTTTTGTTTTTCGTTTGTTTGTTTTTTAATTTTAACCAAGAAAGCATCTGTACAAAGTCACCTTTTGTTTTCTGATCTGTATTTTCATACATGAAAGCAGACTAATCATAGCCACTCTACTTATCTCAGAAAACACTGCTTAAGATACTCCAAATGAAACATTTCACAGTGACCCAAGCAGCTTTGGTCAAGGTAGAGTTCTCATTTCCCTGAGATGTTGCCAGTCCAAAAATAGACATGAGAAGAAAGAACCAAAAAAGAAAAGACAGCATAAACTCTGAAATAGAAAAGCAGCTTTGATCAATAAGAATGTATTGAACAGATACCATGTTCCCTTCTACCTTGATTTGGAAATCGGAAGTATAAGATGCAATTCTTGCCCAAGAAATGTGCAAAACACTTTTTTGTGTTACTAACGTTTATCAAGAACTTACCCATGGCAGAAACTATGCCAAATACTTTATTTCTTGCAATCCTCACAATTGCCTTAAAATGTTGATAATACTTCCAAACATGATAAACTATAGAAATAAATTCTATTAGTGGTTCCCAAATTTTGGTGTAGATAAATTCACTTTAAGAATCTTTTATAAAAGCACAAGTGTTATATTCCCAAGGATTCTGATTCAGCATGTCTTCAAGATAGCTTGGGAATTTGCATCTTTAGCAAACCCTACAAGTAACCTAAAACAGGTGGAATACAGATCACTTATGCAGTAGCGCTTCCATATATTGTTAAGTGTGAGATGCTGGGGGACACGGAGATCCTGGTGCCAGCATTTTGCAAACATATCTGATTGCAAGCATCACCTGAATCACTTGTTAAACGTACAGGGTCCTAGGCTTATCCCTTGGAAATTCTAATTTAATAATCTGAAGATAAGCCAAAGAATCTGTATTACTTTTTAAAAGCAATCATCGTCCCAAATGAGTCTTATGGCCACTCAAATTTGTAGTTTAAGTGAATTGTCTGTGGTTACCTGGTAATATCCTATGAGAAGAACTAAAACGCAGTTCCCAGGTTCCCAGGCCAGAGTTCTTTAAGTACATTGCATCCTTTAAAGAAATACGCATGACTACTCAGCCATAAAAAAGGAAAGAAATAACGGCATTTGCAGCAACCTGGGTGGAACTGGAGACCATTATTCGAAGTGAAGTAACTCAGGAATGAAAAACCAAACATCGTTTGTTCTCCCTCGTAAGTGGGAGCTAAGCTATGAGGATGCAAAGGCATAGGAATGATACAATGGACTTTGGAGAGTTGGGGGAAAGCATGAGAGGGGGATGAGGGATAAAAGACTACACATTGGGTACAGCTTGGGTGATGGGTGCACCAAAATTTCAGAAATCACCACTAAAGAAGTTATTCATGTAACCAAACACCACCTATTCCCCCAAAACCTGTTGAAATAAAAAAGAATATAAAAAGAAAAAAATATTTATAGAGTCTGCACAGGTTATTACACAGCCCCATTCAGAAAAGTGTGAAGGGTCTGTTGAGTCCCCTTTCTTCATGCAGGAGTTTCAGGTGTCTTGTGCTTATTCTCAGAGCTGTGGTCCAGGCGTACTCTTTAAACCTCATCACAAAGCACTTCCAGCATGGACATTGTAGAATTGAATGGCTGCATGAAAAATCTGATGAGGGGTAAAAACAAATCCGTGAAAAGTGTTGTCGCAGTTACCAAAACTGCTTAGCCAGCTGCAGGAAGCAAACAAATCCACTGACACATTAACTCTGGCAGAAGGTTCCAGCTCATTGAAAGCAGGCTCATTTGTTTTCCCATTACAGCTGACCAGCATCTACCTGGGCTGTGCTTGCAGGGTTCCCGCAGCATCATGACAGACGTGGAGAAGGCTGACGGATTTATGACACACTGCCTCGATGACATATTTACCAAGCCTTGCTTGCAGAATTCCAGGAGCGGGAGGGCCAGAAGCTCAGAAAAGAAGAGGCCTGCTGGAAATTGAGCCCTCTGGGAAACTAATAGGAGAAGGCTCCTGATGAGAGAAGTCTCTGCTGAAATGCATGCTTAGGCAGCAGCGCTTCTTATGGGCAGAGGTTTCAGAGATTGGAAAGAGTTCTGCTGGGTATCAGGAGAAGGAGGTATGCCTTCTGGCATTGGGGCTTCCTGCCTACATCGCCATGAGGAAGTCACCTGACTTCTCTGAGTCTCAGTTTCCACACTATGAAAAATAATATTAATCCCCTTCCTACTCACAAGATTGAGAATGGTATGCCACAGAAATGTAAGGGCACTGTATAGCATTACATATTCTAGCATTAGAAATAATCCTTTGAAAACTAACTTTCTTATTCTGTTTTTTTTATTTGAAAACAAAATGTCAAATGAAGAGCAAGGAAGAAGGAATATGTCAAACTTTCAGCAAACACTGTACTGAGGGAGCTTTATGTAATTTTTCTCATTGAGTACTAATGAAACCACTGCGACTTAGAGACTACAATCTCCACTTTGTGAATGAGGATACTGACACTTGGAGAAGTTAAGCAATTTGTCCAAAACTACACAGCTTGTTAGAAAGTCCAGGATTTGAGCTGTGCTTGAGACAAAGTAGATGTTCAACAAATATTTTTTTAAATTAAAAAAGGAATGACTGTCCCTAAAGCCAGAAATTTTTTCCTACTGTAGTGCAGATTTACACTATAGCCTTTATTTGTCTGAGTATCCGTTCATGCTCATCTACTCACTCAGAGCCCTCAGAAATAATGCCACATATCTACAACTATCTGATCTTTGACAAACCTGACAAAAACAAGCAATGGGAAAAGGATTCCCTATTTAATAAATGGTGCTGGGAAAACTGGCTAGCCATATGTAGAAAGCTGAAACTGGATCCCTTCCTCACACCTTATACAAAAATTAATTCAAGATGGATTAAAGACTCACATGTTAGACCTAAAACCATAAAAACCCTAGAAGAAAACCTAGGCAATACCATTCAGGACATAGGCATGGGCAAGGACTTCATGTCTAAAACACCAAAAGCAATGGCAACAAAAGCCAAAATTGACAAATGGGATCTAATTAAACTAAAGAGCTTCTGCACAGCAAAAGAAACTACCATCAGAGTGAACAGCCAACCTACAGAATGGGAGAAAATTTTCGCAACCTACTCATCTGACAAAGGGCTAATATCCAGAATCTACAATGAACTCAAACAAATTTACAAGAAAAAAACAAACAACCCCATCAAAAAGTGGGCAAAGGACATGAACAGACACTTCTCAAAAGAAGACATTTATGCAGCCAAAAAACACATGAACAAATGCACATCATCACTGGCCATCAGAGAAATGCAAATCAAAACCACAATGAGATACCATCTCACACCAGTTAGAATGGCCATCATTAAAAATCAGGAAACAACAGGTGCTGGAGAGGATGTGGAGAAACAGGAACACTTTTACACTTGGTGGGACTGTAAACTAGTTCAACCAGTGTGGAAGTCGGTGTGGAGATTCCTCAGGGATCTAGAACTAGAAATACCATTTGACCCAGCCATCCCATTACTGGGTATATACCCAAAGGATTATAAATCATGCTGCTATAAAGACACATGCAAGCGTATGTTTATTGCGGCACTATTCACAATAGCAAAGACTTGGAACCAACCCAAATGTCCAACAATGATAGACTGGATTAAGAAAATGTGGCACATATATACCATGGAATACTATGCAGCCATAAAAAATGATGAGTTCATGTCCTTTGTAGGGACATGGATGAAACTGGAAACCATCATTCTCAGTAAACTATCGCAAGGACAAAAAACCAAACACCGCATGTTCTCACTCATAGGTGGGAATTGAACAATGAGAACACATGGACACAGGAAGGGGAACATCACACTCCGGTGACTGTTGTGGGGTGGGGGGAGGGGGGAGGGACAGCATTAGGAGATATACTTAATGCTAAATGATGAGTTAATGGGTGCAGCACACCAACATGGCACATGGATACATATGTAACAATCCTGCACATTGTGCACATGTACCCTAAAACTTAAAGTATAATAATAATAAAAAGATTTTATTTTACCAATAAACTTTAAAACTGTCTTTATTTTCAAAAGATTACTAAAGTCACATGAACAAAAAGGCATTAAAGTTTCTATTTTTCTGACAAAAAACAAAAACGAAATCAAAAACAAACAAAAAAAAACATGCTCTCCTTTACTAACTGTGATGTGTAGGTCTCTATTAGAAATATAAAGGTAAATGAGACAAAATGTACTTCCTTGAGAGTTCGTTAGTGCATAAGAAAGAAGTTGTACAGGAATTACTATAACATAAGCCCAAATATATTGAGCAAATGAAAATTCCCAGAGATGCATTGCAGCAGAATCTGGAGAGATATTTAGGGCATGGCTGTACAGAGATGGGAGGAAGACAACACAGACATCAGGAACAATCCGAACATGGGCTCTGGCACAGCATTTAATACAAGTCCAAGAGACAGGGATAGTTTAAAGGAAAAGTGAGTGTTAAGTTTGGTGAGTTGGGTAGGATGCACTCGCCAGCTCCTGTATCTATTTGGTAGCTGGAGCGTCTGTCCAGCACCCCTAGATGCTCTCACCCTCAGTACACTTTCTTCAGTTTCTTTGCTGATAACTGGTAAAGGGAAGAGCAAATTGAGGCTGCAAAGTCTTCATTCTTTGAAAACATCTATAGTTGACCAGAATGTCATTTTATGACCTCAGGACATTCCAGTTTCCTCTACCAGTTGGAGTTCAGAAGAAATCTGTATGGCATTCCTATGTGGCAGTAAGCAGCTAGAGCTGAAACATTAAGAAAGCTCCAATAGAAAGATGAAAGGATAAAAGTTAAGTGTGCTGCTGTATATTTTGTTTGGCCTATCACCTCCATTTTATTCTAAGAGGTGTGTAGGAAAGGTAAAAATGCAATACTGGCAGTGATACATTCGGACAAGCCAAAATTAAAATTCAACTCTGGAAAAATATTCATTTTCTGCTTCAGATTCGTGCAAACATTAATGACAAGACTATCATATTACAAATCAATTTGATTAGCATAACTCTGCCTAATGAATTAATTCCTTCTGTGGAACCAAGGTAAAAGTGTTTTTCTTCCTTCTTATTCCTCTGTAATAGAAGCAGATTTGCTAATAGAAGTTTTTTTTCACATTATGATGTATTTATTCAGTGGATTCTTACCTTGTGCATAGATGAGTGAATAGAGAACATACTTAATCTCAGTATGTGAAAATGCCGCCCTTCCATCTTCAGAACCAGAGGAAGCAAAAATTATTTTTTTCAGTTTGTTCTTAGGAAATTTATGGTCACATTAAGATGATATGTTACTCAGAGATATTTGATTTAAAAAAATCATTTTTTCTATGCCCTCATGAGTCTAAGAAAATGAATAAATTTTTACTTTACTTTTAAAAATGAAAAATAGCACTGACATTTGCAAAGCAATCTGTCAATATGCATCAAGAAATTTAAAAATGCTTAATCTTTTAGAGCCCAAAGTTTCATCTCTGGTATGTGTCTTAAGGAAATAATCCTAAATATAGAAATTACAATGTGTATTTCAAGTACCATGTCATTTATGATGAAGGAAATAATTAGATAAGACTGAGATGTTCAAAAATAAGAGCGGAGTTATCTTTTAATGAAATAGTAAGCAGATATTTTAAAATGATATTTGTAAAGACTAGACAAATTTGTTATAATATGGAAATGCTCACGGCATAGTAATAATGACCATGAGAACAGGTAGTAATTATTGATCATTAATGATTTGTCCAACATGCAATATTGAAGCTTCACATAATCTCAGTAAGGTGGTATTATCCTTATTATCAGCACATATCTGATGACAAAGCTAAAGCCTATAAAATATGGGAGATCTGTCCATGGTCAGATTAGTTTTGAAACCAGATTCCGCATTGTGCTGAGTCCCCAAGACCACCCTGAAGTCACCTACTGACTATATGGAGTCACAGAACTCAAAATGGCTATTATACTCACAGTTACAGCTTATTACAGCAAAAGTATAGTGATAAAAATCAGCAATGGCAAATGTGATAAAGTTCAAGAGAGACCAGGCACAAGCTTCCAATTGTCCTCTCTCCGTGGGGTAGTACAGACAGTGCCTAATTCTTCCAGCCAAATTGTGTCCCAACATGTGAGTATTGCCAACCAGGGGAGCTCACCTATGCCTTGGTATTCAGGGTTTCCATTAGAGACCAGTCATATAGGCAAGGATACCCATTTGGCTGACCTTAGTCACTCAGTCTCCTGCCCCTCCAGATGTCAAAGTGACGCAGCATAGCTCAAGGTCCCCACCCAAAATAGCATTGTTAGCATAAACTGGAGTGGCCAAAGTCCCCAGGTATACAAAGACCTTTTTATCAGGCAGGGTTTTCCAAGGGTTTAGAAGTTATCTCCCAGGAACTGGTCATGAGCCAGTCTTTTCTTTGGAATGTGCAGAATTTGAACACCCCGACATGCTGGGCCAATCTTTTACTGAACAAAATCCAACCAGACAAAATCCAGAGCCTGAATGTTTAGTCGTTATGGATTCTGCCAAGCAGGAATCCACAGCCCTTTGCTGAGTACCTTCTGTGGGCCAAGAGGGTGCCTTATATTAAGGGTTATGAGGTTGAAAAATATTCCCTGCTATGCTAAGATGGGCTGACGAGCAAGTCACTGTTGACTAGCATGTCATTGTTGAACAGCAAACCAATATTGCACGTTGTACAGGAAGGTAAAGACGCATGCACAGTGAGGAAGTAGGGCAAGGGCAGCATCCAGCAACACTGAAGGGAGAGAGGAGAAGGCTTCCCATTGAAGGTAATAGTTGAAATAATGATTAAATTGCGAGTAATAGTCAGGTAGAAAGATGTCTCTGAAGGGCTGTGGGGGAGGCAGAGGCACAGTAAATCTCATGAGTTAAAAGTAGTTAGGGTATTATTGCTTATAACTGTATATGAATCTATAATATCTCAAAAATTTAAAACAAAGTTCAATTAAAAATAGTGGTTAGCATTAGCTGGAATGAGCAGTAGAGAGAGAAGAGAGGCAAAAGTTAATCCTAGATGCGCAAATACAAGCAGATCATTAAGGGGCTTTGTGTTTCTAAGAAATTATGTATCTATTACAGGGAGTGATAGGCAGAAAGGTTTTAAGCCCAAGAGTAAGATGGTACTATTTTCACTTCATTAAAGTAAGTCTAGCAGCAGAGTGTACTTTAGACTGGCAAAGTCTTGATGGAAGGTAGGCAGACTAGGTAGGTGGTGATTGCAAAAGTTTCCACTGAGTGAAAATGAGTTTCTAAACTAAGACAGTAGTTGTCACAGTAGAATACAAAGACATCATAGAAAAAGGTATCAAGAGGATTAGAACTTCATGAATGATTGGATATGGAAGTCTTATTATTTTATTTTATTTTTTGAGACAGAGTATCTGACTCTGTCACCCAGGCTGGAATGTGGTGGCATGATCTCAGCTCACTGCAAACTCTGCCTCCAAGGTTCAAGTGATTCTCTTGCCTCAGCCTCCCGAGTAGCTGGGATTACAGGTGTGTGCCACCACCCCTGGCTAATTTTCGTATTTTCAGTAGAGATGCATTTTCACCATGTTGGCCAGGCTGGTCTTGAACTCCTGACCTCAGGTGATCCACTCACCTCGGCCTCCCAAAGGCTGGGATTACAGGTGTGAGCCACTGAGCCCAACCAGAAGTCTTATCTTTTTACCTTTGTGTCCAGGGCCAAGTAAATAATAATATTCAATTACATATGAACTGTAAAAAGGGAGCTGTTTTGGAACTGTAATTGAGACAATGCTGTATAGTCACCAAACTTGTTTACTTTCCCTCCGAGGCTCCCAGGAAGACTGAATTGCAGATCTGTGTGCCCAAGTTCCAGCTAATGAAATGTGGGCATACACGGGGAGTGCCATGTCAAGGACCAGCCTATAAGATCTCTCACAGGCACTTCTGTGCTTTTTTCCCCCCGGCTTCCAAGTAGGAGAACTCCAGGGTGACATTGGAGCCGCAAAATGGAAGAAGCTTGGGATTCTGAATCACTACTGGAAAGGGAATCACCCAGCATGCCCTAGATCACAAGGTGAGTGAGGAAAAGTTCTCTGCTGTATTAATCCTGTAAGGTGTAAGGTGTGGTAATGTTTTCAATGGAAGGTAGCCTGCTCCAACTAAATTAGAAATAGGGGGTTATTGTGAAAACAAAACAAAGCAAAACAATCAACAGTAGAAACTCATCCTAATAAAATCAATGTAATTAATGTCCTTTCCTTTGCAGCTGATCACAGGTGACAAGAAAAATATGGCTGGCTGAATGTCTAGAGAGCCATGCTTTGCAGTAGCAAATAATCTGGCAAAATTTCATGATATTTAGAGGGTGTGATATTCCATGAGCTTAAAAAGTGGTTATAAACAGATTTTACTACTGTGTACAAATTGTTATTGGTTGTATTTGGGAAGGATTAAATACAAGAAAAAAAAAGTCAAAAGAATTAGCTGGTTGGTAAGCAGAAAAGAAAGAAAATGCCACAGTCCAAACATTCAGAGTAGTACGGCGTTGAAAAGGCCAACTATTAACAGGCCCCAAGTATAAAAGATGAAATTTTAAAAGGCTTTATGTGAAAGACCCGAAACAACTTCTTAATTTAACAAAAATACTCATTCCAATGGCAAAGATCAGAATAAGGATGCGGCCTTCTTCTGTATTGTCTCAGAATGCATCAAGATATTAGCTATCCTTTTCTAGAGAAAGAAAGAAACCTCACAGCAAGGAAGCAAAGGCATAAATCAGACTAGAGAATCATGACTTTGGAGAGAACTTTGGGTATGGTAACTGCCACATTACACTGACTGAAAAAATAATCAGAGATCTGCAAAATTGTGAGGAAATTGTTTTGCCAAAAGTAAAATGAAGGTAGCATAAAAATAATAATAAAAGGAAAAAAGTATCTTCAACACTCAAAATAATTCTTCAATCACCTATCTTTCATGAGCAGAATCAGGCTAAAAAAGCTGTGAAGTTCTCAGGAAGAAAATATTCCTAATTCCTCTTCAGATGTAGTCAAGGGAGATTATAGTACAAAGGAACCCTCTAGAAGGTGGAACTTGTGTCCTTAGACTTCAATGAGCAGAAGATTTTCTATATAAGACCAGAGTAAAAACACAAGGAGGAACTTCTCATTACTCTTCAGGTAGAAAACTTTCAAAGTTTTAATTCAGCAAGAACTAGAATTACTCTGGCCCAGGAGCTGATGTATGTTCCTTCCATCTCCTTTGACAAAATGCAAGTTTTATTGCAGTTTCCCTGCATTATTCTACAATGGCTGGCAGTGAGGACTTGTAGAGAAAAATAACTCACATTTTCATTCAGGAGTCACTGAACTGCAAGGAACAGTATCTACTCTGATGGAAAAGACCATGTATTCTCATAGACCTGGGCTTTGGAATGGATGCATTGTTTAAGTGGGACTTTCAGTCACTGCCCCTGGGGAGAAGGTAAACTTGGCTACACATGTGGGGTTAAAGGGCCTTGTGTCTAAAAAAAATCCCAAGTGGTGCCCCTTTTCCTCTTTCTGCCATCCCACAAAGAGGAACTTGAAGCTTAAAGCCTCCTATGAAATATAGAAGAGGTATAGCCCTGAAATAGCCTGGGTCCCTGAATGCCTCCATAGAGGCTGGCCTTCCCATGATCACCTTGAACTAAGATAGCACGAGTCCTTAACTTTTCAGGGTTTGCATGTTATAGAAACTAACAGGAATTATTCTAATACAGGGCGAAAGACTATGAATTCAGTTTTGAACATGATGAATTAGAGATGCCTGTGAAACACTGAGACTGAGATATAAAGCAATTATATTCTGTATGTGTATGTGTGTGTGTGTGTGTGTGTGTGTGTGTAAAAGACTTGAGATAGTCACGAATTCTTTACTACTCCCTCCATTGAAAAACAGAGTCTAATTCCTTTGAATCTAGACTGTGTACAGGGACTCGCTTGACAACTTCAGGTACCCAGTGAAGCTAAGTCATAAAAAGCCTTGTAGCTTCTGCCTGGGTTCTTGTATCACTTGCTCCAAAAGCTTTGAGTGACCATATAAAAAGTCTGACAACCAGGCACAGTGGCTCATGCCTGTAATCCCAGCACTTTGGGAGGCCGAGGTGGGTGGATCACCTGAGGTCAGGAGTTTGAGACCAGCCTGGCCAACATGGTGAAACCCCGTCTCTACTAAAAATACGAAATTAGCTGGAGGTGGTGGCACATGCCTGTAATCCCAGCTACTCAGGAGTCTGAGGCAGAAGAATTGCTTGAACCCAGGAGGCGGAGGTTGCAGTGAGCCGTCATTGTGCCATTGCACTCCAGCCTGGGCAAAAAGGAGCAAAGCTCTGCCTCAAAAAAAAAAAAAAAAAATTGACTACCCTGAAACCACGAGGCTGGAGAGGCCATGTATAGGTATTCTGACAGACAGTCCGAGCTGTGTTCTCTAGCTATTGCCTCCAAGGTGCCAGGCATGCCAGACATGTGAGCGAAGCCCTTCTGGAACTTCCAGACCTGTCCTCCTGCCAGCTGAATATTCCTGAGTTGCTACTTTCAATAAAATGTTGAACAAAAGAAGTGGTATGCTGGTAAACATGCCCTTGGAGGAAAAAAAAATGAGTTTAGTGTTTTCTGACTTCTGTGATATAAATACCCCCACCATGGCTGGCTTTATGCTATTGAAGGTTTAGCTATAAAGCTCACAAATTTCTTGAATATTTAACAATCGGCTCTTCTGAGCTGATGCAAGCCAACTCTAGCATGTCTTGCTCAAATTTCTGAATCGCAAAATCATAAAGTATAATAAAATGTCTCTTGCTCCAAGACACTAAGTTTTGGTAATTTTTTATACAGCAATAGACAATCTGAAGAAAAGATATAAGGATATACTTAGTAAGATTGTTCTATTGACTCCAAATCAGAGATTAGAAACCAAACCTGAGGACAAAGATATATACAGGACTTACATATTCTAAGAATAGCTGCAAACATTTGCAGTAAGAACCTCTTCAAGGCAACAAAATCCAGCATCTCAATTATCATCCCCGAATTTCTATTGATATATGAAGATGGCCAAGGCAAGGAAAGGGGTTAGTGGTGGTTTTGGTAGTGTGATGCCGCCTGCTCTCCTTCGCAACCATAGGGCCAACCATACCATAATCCAAATGGTCCCTAGACTAAAGAAAGCCTACTATCCATGTCCTCTCTTGGGCATCTGCTTCTAGGCAGCAGATGGGTTGATCTGCTCAGCTCTTATCTGTGCAGGTGGACAGAGAATTGGAATGAGACAAAAACATAACTTCATCCATTTACTTTGTTTATGGAGATTACATGTAACTTTAGACAGAACCTTCATGGGAGAGCAGAATAGGCAGAAAACATGGTGTAGCATGTCAGAAAGAGAGTGGCGGTTTTGATATGGAAAGACTAATCAATTCCCGTTTGAGGAAAGGGATCTAAGCTGAGATCTGAGCTTGCTGATTTGGGGACACTAGGGGTTGAAGAAGAAAGGGATAGCACTCAGGGTGATAACTAAAGAAAACCTAATGAAGAGACGATCAGCCAGGCACAGTGGCTCATGCCTGTAATCCCAGCACTTTGGAAGGCCAAGGCAGGCAGATCACTTGAGGACAGGAGTTCTAGACTGTCCTGGCCAACATGGTGAAACCCCATCTCCACTAACAGTGCAAAAATTTATCGGGTGTGGTGGCACAAGCCTGTAGTCCCAGCTAGTTGGGAGGCTGAGGCAGGAGAATCTCTTGAACCCAGGAGGCAGAGGCTGCAATGAGCAGAGATCATGCCGCTGCACTCCATCCTGTGTGACAGAGCAAGACTCTGTCTCAAAAACAAACAAACAAACAAACAAACAAACAAAAACTATCTACAGGGTGGTTGGCATGGTTAGGGAAACCAGCTCCAGATGAGAAAGCAGCCAAGGACTGGCAGCAGCAGGAAGGGAAGAAGCCTTTACCAGGACCTGGCAGAAAGCGTGATCCTATGAGCTATGGCCTCAAGTGGAGGCACGCAGTCACTGGTGAGGATGGGGAGGAGGGCGCTCTGAGTCTGTTCTAGGGAAGTCACTGTGAAGGTCCTCAAGGATATTCAGTGAGCATTTCTGGCTCTTCATCTTCCAGGCAAATAGTGGAGTCCTTCCTGGCCCCTTCATTGTTACGTGGGGCCATGCCATTATTTCCAGCTAGGGTGTGAGTGGACATGATGTGTGTGACTTAAAGTCACAGAACTGAATGATGGGATTGGAGACCTTCAGCACTCTCCTTCCCTCTGCATAGGGACAAGGCACCTTCTGGATCACAGGTATTTTATAAACCTAGGCATTGGAGCAAGGGCACTTAGAACAGAGCCCCGAGATGCCCTCCAATGGGGACAGAGTAGAAGCAAAAAGTAAGCCTTTGCTTCTTTAAGCCACTCAAATTCTTTTTAACTATAGTGCAATAGCTGTCGTGACTGATAAGACATTTAAACTGAGACTTGTAGAATAAAAATGAGCCGTGGGATAGATTTTACTAAGTTAGAAAATGGTAAATGAGAAACCATCTTGACTGAGATTTGCACTGAAAATATGTTTGATAAATGGCTGAAATCCAAACAATAATAATAGAACCATACAATCAAAACACATATGTTCTGGTCATTGATTTGGTTAGAATGGTTAGGATACATATATAAAATATAAAATATTTTATAAATATAATATATTAATGTTTTATATTTATATTTTATATCATATATATTATATATTTTATTATATATTTTATGTTATAAATAAAATATATTTTTTATATATATATATATATATATAGAGAACCCTCACTAATACAAAGACTAATGAAATGTAAAAGTTAATCTTTTTTTAAACTGGCTGGTTAGAATTCTGCCACTTATGCCTGTTCAACTTATGGGCGTTCATAAGTCTAATATCTCATAGCACAGTTGACATTTGCCAGCAACACTTCACTAACATTTGGCTTTAGCCAACTCCTATATAAAGGCCATTTTTTAGTAGTAGCCATTCTGACTGGTGTGAGATGGTATCTCATTGTGGTTTTGATTTGCCTTTCTCTAATAATCAGTGATGTTGAGCTTTTTATTCATATAACTGTTGGCCATATGTATGTCTTCCTTTGAAAAGTGCCTGTTTATGTCCTCTACCCACTCAAAAAGTAACAGATGCTTGCAAGGTTATGGAGGAAAAAGGAACCCTTATACGCTGTTGGTGGGAGTGTAAGTTAGTTCAACCATTGTAGAAGACAGTGTGGCAATTCCTCAAAGACCTAAAGACAGAAATAACATTCAACCCAGCAATCCCATTACCAGGATTGTCATGGGATTACTTGCCAAATATCCCTATCCAAACTGGTAATCCATTACTGGGTATACAAATACAAAGGAATATAAATAATTGTATTATAAAGACGCATGCATATGTTCATTACAGCACTATTTACAATAGCAAAGACATGGAATCAATCTAAATGTCCATTAATGATAGACTGGACAAAGAAAATGTGGCACATATACACCATGGAATACTACTGCAGCCATTAAAAACAACAAGATCATATACTTTGCAGGAACGTGGATGGAGCTGGAGGCCATTATCTTTAGCAAACTAATGCAGGATCAGAAAAGCAAATACCACATGTTCTTACTTATAAGTGGGAGCTAAGTGATGAGAACACATGGACACACAGAGGGGAACAACACACAATGGGACCTTTCAGAGAATGGAAGATGGGAGGAGGGAGAGAATCAGGACAACCAACTAATGGGTACTAGGCTTAATACCTGGGTGATGAAATAATCTGTACAACAAACCCTCATGACACAAGTTTACCAATGTAACAAACCTGCACTTGTACCCCTGAACTTAAAATAAAAGTTAAAACAAGAAAGAAAGAAAAGGCAATTTTTAAAATGTATGAGCTAAGAGCTTTCTTTCTAAGACTTTAAACGTTAAGCTTCCTATAACCTAACATATTTTACTTAACATATTTTAAATAGAGGTAAGCTTGTAATTTTGACTATTTGAGTTTCATTTGACTCATCCACCTAACTCACGGCTATGGGATAAAACTCAAAATAAGATAGTCCAATATCACACAAATAGGAATACTGTTTCAATTCAGTTCTACACTCATGTATTTATTGATTTGTGGGAATGGGAAGACACTTTGGTCCCACACTTGGAAGTGCCCCCACTTTGAGATTCTGCTGCATTATATATTTCATAATAGCTCTTTTGATATGACTTACTGTTCCTACTGGATTGTAACTACTTAAGGGCAAGGGCGAAGTCTAATCCTTAAGTGCCTTGTAAAGTACTTGGCCTGCGGTAGGTGTCTTTGAGCCACTAGTGTTTCTGAATGAACAAATTGATTTGGCAACCTGAGACACAGAATGACATTTCTGGGTGAATCACAAGTCTAACATTTATTAGCCAGGTAACCTTGATCAATGTATATATGTGATCTATCTTTTTATTTGTGTATGTGTATGTGTCATATATAACACATAGCTGAGTTTTTTTAATGTCCATTTTTTCAATAACAATAATTAAGAGTCAGACATTGTGAAGCATTCTTGCACTGAAACACAACTTGTTATTCCCTTTCTCATGCAAACGCCATTTATTAGTAGTGGCCATCTCTCCCAAGGAATTACTTGTCCAATATCCCTACCCAAAACATATGGCTTTGGATATATTTAAGAAGCTTCATTTTCCTTGCTATCTTTGTCTGAACGTTTTTTATTGTCATCTGAGTGTTAACAGGTTTCTGGGAATCAATAGACGCTTTGCAAAGGCATTTTCTAGACCTCAAAGGCTGGTACATCTTATAATTTGCTTCTTTGCTTATGATATTCCTTTTCTTCCCAGTTGCACTCTGCAGAGAGCTAGTGGCATTTCAACTAATGCTTGTTATTGGGAATAACTTCCCACTTTCAAGGGATATAATAATGCTGAAAAACGTTACATATTTCTTTCTTGCTTATTTATACAACAAATATATCTTCAGTGTCTATTGCCGGTAAAGCCCCAAGAGTCAGGAAAACTAGGAAGACTCAGTTAAAACCATCACCTTCATAGAGCCCATAATTATTTAGGAGAGCAACAGAGATCAATAAAGAGAGAATTGCAACATGGTGTGATAAAGAAATATCTTTATCTGTCTGTGAAGACATTATGGGATTACAAAAGAGTGGGACCATATCCAAGAGGTACGGAAACGATCTTGGAAGACTTCCACAAGAAACTGTATTAGGACTAAACCGCAGAGATAAATCTGGGTTTGGGAGCAGATGGGAGGATATAGATCCTTTAATGTACCCTCATTCATTTAATCAATATTGGCTTGGAACCTAGTCTGTGTCATATGCTATACAAGGTATCAAAAAGATGACTTTGAATAAGAGAATCTGCCTTCTTCTCAGCCATCAAAGATCCTACTGCCTAGTAGTCAACTGTTAGGGTATGAGTAACATGAGTCATGTTCAGAACACATAGCAGGGTTGGAGGGTTGGATGTCAGCTGGGTGGGCTTGGGGATGCAGCTCAAGCAGCTCTGTGTGGGCTCCAAGTGGCTCAGATGCCAGACAAGGAGTGAGAAGAGAGCAAGACAGCAGCACTCACCTCAGGTCCCGGAAGCTCTCCTTTGTCAGGCCAGGAAAACTGGGAGACAAAAAAACCAACCATTTTGTTTTCATTCATCTCAACAAATACCTTTAAATAGCACCTTGATGTGGTTTGGATCTGTGTCCCCACCAAAATCTCATGTTCAATTGCAATCCCTAATTTTGGAAGTAGGGCCTGGTGGGAGATTATTGAATCGTGGGGGCAGGTTTCTCAAGAATAGTTTAGCACCATCCTCTCGGTACTGTTCTCACAATAGTAAGTGAGCTCTCATAAGATCTGGTGGTATAAAAGCATGTGCACCTCCCCTGTCTCTCTCTCTCTCTCGCTCCTGCTCTGGCTGTGTGAAGTGCCTGCCCCTTCTTCACCTTCCAGCATGATTTTAAGTTTCCTGAAGCCTCCCCAGAAGCTGAGCAGAATCCAGCAGCATGCTTCTACAGGCTGTGGAATCATAAGCCAGTTAAACCTCTTTTCTTTATAAATCACCCAGTCTAAGGTGTTTCTTGGTAGCAATGCAATAATGGATGAATACACACCCAGGCACTGACAAGACAATTATGAGACAACCATACTCTGTGTCCTTAAGGATCTTGCTTCCCAACAGAGGAGGAATTCATATATCAAGCTCAGTTCCAGGAAGTTTTCATAGAAATAGAAATAAAACGAGGCCTTCATTCCCCTATTCGGAAGAAAATAGTCCCAAGCAAGAGTGAATGGGGTAACAGAAGACCAGAGAAGAACAGATATTTGCTAAATCTTCAGGTCTGGTAATGTCTCACCCAGTAGATAAAAAGCAAATCTACTGAAAGGGAGGGAATTAAATGATGATCAAAATGATTGCAAAAATACCCTAATTCAAAATCGACCATGATGTAGAAACATGTCACTTGCATAGGCTTCTAATGAACTGTATTCACCGTGCAGAGATCTGCAAAGATGGTTCAGCACACGTTTAGATAAAAAGCACCCTCTGAAATATGTTACTACTTTTATCTGACTCAGCAGCGGAAATCTAGGATTATCTCTCAGAGAAAAGAGATTGTCCTTGTCTCTCTACAGCAAAATGGTATTTTTGGATCGAAGGAAAACTATCAAGGGGCTAATTAAAAAGAATTACTGAAGACAGGATGCAAATCCAAGACCTGAACAGTCAGAATTAGGGAAGGTGCTTTGCCTCTGCAATGTCTTCATCAACAGAAACAGGCAGTGTGCCTCTTGGAAAGCTGAAGAGTTAAATTCTTTAAGGAACAAATAGAAGAGGCCTACAGAATTCCACTTTCTACATAAAAAGTCACCTAAATATAAAAAATAAAGTGATTTAATATTGCCCTTGGAACCCAACTAGATTCCTTTGAAAAAATAATCTAGTTTTAAGTTAGGTCAGAATAGCAAGACAATGTTCCAAATGCAGAACATTTTTAAATAGTTTATTTCAATAAATACTTATGTCCCTTGCGGGAAACTAATACAAAGATAGTGATGAGTTCCTATTCTCACAAAGTTTCTCATTAAATAGAATCAGTTCATGTATTTAATGATGATTCTTTGAACCTGGTGCTCCCTAGGTTTGCTGGATATAGAGACAAGGGACACCCAGGTCTTCTCTGCAAAGGATATCACCTTATAAGAAGGAGATGGGAGCACAGCAGTTGTAATATGATGTGAGGTCTGCAATAGAAATATACACACGATGTTAGGATTGCAGAGGAGAATCAAGCAAGCCACCCTGCGGATGGGGGATAGGAGATATCAAGAAGAGCCTTGAAAACAGGGGAGGTTGCAAAAAATTGTAAAGTAGGAAAAGATGTAAGACAAATAGGACAAGGTAGAGCAGCAGAGGGAGAAGCCTTTTGACCTTAGGAGACAGCATCAGCAGACACTGAGAAGCCAGAGGCATGTACTCCAGCCAACTGGTCAGAGATCATGGAGCACAGAGCACTAGTCAGTGTGTGCTGAAAGACAAGACGGAATAGGTAGAAAGGCACCACTCCAATGGGGTCTGATGCACCCTGCTAAGACGTGTGGCCTTTTCCTATCAGCAATGGGGTGACATTGAAGGGCGTGAAGCAAGGAATTCAAGTGATCAAGATTGAGGGGAACAAGACCGACAAGAGAGCCTGGTTAGGGGTGTCAGAGCCCTGGGTAAAGGTGCGCTCTGTTGCCCAGAGTTGACTTATCTTATCACTTAACCTCTCTAACCTCCAGTTTTCTCTTCTGCAAAATAGACATAATAATACTTACCACAGTATTTGCTACAATGACTCAATTAGAAAAGACATAGTATGTTCAATTAAATAAGGTAAAGGAAGCCCTTCCAGCACGAACAGTACACGGTAAGGACCAAGTCAGTGTTGGGAGGGTCGTGTGACATGGGATGTGTGACATGATGAAATTTGTGGTGGCATTTAAATTAATATTTTTAATAACTATATACTCATTGTATACTGGAAAAATTATAATTTCATATGAAACTGATGTTTTCATTCATATTGTTTAGCAAAATTTTAGCTAAGTTTGAAAAGAAGATTAGTCTATTTTTAACTACATGAATAATAGTGGAGTTGCTATAGATATATGATGAACACAGCAGAAGAAATTCTGAGGTGGTTTGAAAACGTAGGAAGTTTAGAAAACCAAACTACCAAGGGTAGCTTTCAATAAGGTTGTTGAAAGTGATACTGACAGGAGAAGTTGGGATTTAAAGTAGGTCCACAGTCTCATGATGTGAAGGAGCGATCAATTTGCAAAATACTTAGTAGGGCAGTCAGCATGAGTGGTGATTATTTGAACGGAGGAGGAGGAAAGAGAGAAAGCATCTGATGAATGAGAAACCGAGTCTGATGATCGTCCATTTGGACAGTGGGGACCCAAAGCCTTTTAGTCGCTTAGAGAACACTGGGGAAATTGTGTTTAGATGCAAGCATTCCTCCTGCGTCTGCCCTGCCTATTGGATATGAATGTAACAAGTCAGATTTATAGGCTTAGAGTTCACAAAGGTGATATGTTGCAAACGAAAGATGAATATCTGAGAATTTGTTTTTGTGGGTTTTGTTTGCTTTGTTTGTTTGTTTGAGACAGAGTTTTGCTCTTGTCATCTAGGCTGGAGTGCAATTGCACAATCTTAGCTCACTGCAACCTCCACCTCTCAGGTTCAAACGATTCTCCTGCCTCAGCCTCCCGAGTAGCTGAGATTATAGGCACCCACCACCATGCCCAGATAATAATTTTTGTATTTTCATTAGAGACACGTTGGCTAGACTGGTCTTGAACTCCTGACCTCAGGAGATCCACCCGCCTCGGCCTCCCAAAGTGCTGGGATTACAGGGGACAGCTACCATGCCCTGCCTTGTGTGT
Organism: Hylobates moloch; assembly: GCF_009828535.3. Taxonomy (NCBI): domain Eukaryota; kingdom Metazoa; phylum Chordata; class Mammalia; order Primates; family Hylobatidae; genus Hylobates; species Hylobates moloch. The sequence continues at coordinate 72,950,050 of NW_026652292.1, read as the reverse complement.
GTGTGTGTGTGTGTGTGTGTGTGTGTGTGTGTGTGTGTAATGTTTATTTAGCATTTACTATGTACTTTGTCATGCTAGACAATGGATATACAATTTTAAGTCACACAGATATAGTTTATCATCCTAGAAGTTTTCAAGAGGAAAAAAATCCTAAGCAACCCATGAAATTATATAATTTAACATCATAGTGTTATGAAGGAAAATGGTGGGAGGATATAAGATTGAGATTCTGTCAGGTGTAGGGAAGGCTTCTTTGATGAAGAAACTCTCAAGTAAAACCCAATGGTGAGAACCAGCGAGTTGGGTAAGGAGTGTTTCGCATGTAGGTTGAGGTTGAAACTGTGAGAATAGCCACAAAGACCTGTGATAAAAATAAGTAAAATAAAAGTAGCAATAAATTAAAGGTCAATTCTGAAAATTACTGGTCTTTGAAGAAGCTGAGAGGATCCTACAAGGATCCTGTGTGGGCTCCTAGAGTAGCTGAGAGCTCTGAAGAGGAGGAAAAAAGTCACCTTGTCAAATGCTGGCAAAGATGGCCAATAAAACAGGGCCAGCTGAGCACGGTGGCTCACACCTGTAATCCCAGCACTTTGGGAGGTCAAGGAGGACAGTTCACTTGAGGCCAGAAGTTCAAGACCAGCCTGGCTAACATGGTGGAACCCTGTCTTTACTAAAAATGCAAGAATTAGCTGGGCATGGTGGCACACAACTGTAGTCCTGGATATTTGGGAGGCTGAGGCACAAGAATCACTTGAAATGGGGAGGCAGAGATTGCAGTGAGCTGAGATGGTGCCACTGCACTTCAGCCTGGGTGACAGAGTGAGACCCTGTCTCAAAAAAATAAAAAATAAAAAAAAGACCAATTTTGACTTGGAAGAGATTTCCCCAAATAATGTTGATTGAGAGGAGAATGAATGCAGGTTGTTCCCATACCTCCAGGCCCCCTCCATGGGGGTCAGGAGAGGATGTGGGGACCTGCTGGTAGTTGTTAATTGTCATGTGACCTTGGATGCCCTTGTGATTCTTCTCTGAGTCTCAGATTTTTAATCTGGAAAACAAGGTCAAAATATTGTTTTAAAAAAAATGCCAGATACTGTATAAATGCTAGATAAAGAAATTAGAAAATGTACATTGACAGATGCAAAAGAAAGTAAAATCAGATATGGATGGTACTTGTAACTTCAAAAATGCCAAACAAATATGGATTTCCTTTTTCTTCCTCATCATATGTATACAGCACAACTCAAATTATCACCTTGGGGAAAAAAAGAAATAAAAAGTGGAAAAACTAATGAACAAATAACAAGAACAAAACTCCCTTTGATGTCTAGGCGAAGTACTCTGGACTCCCATAACAGTTTGTAAACACCTGTCTTGTCATACTAATCACGTTGGATAATAATTGTTGTTAATGCACCTGTTTTCCTCTCAAAAATAAGATTTATTTTCCTGGCTATGCGTTTGATTTGTGTTTGCACTTCTAGTGCCAAGCACAAGAAATGTGCAATTTTCAATTTTAATGAAAAGCTACAATATGTAATTAGAGTAAATTAATGATCCCCATGGAAATGGTATTATTTCATACATTTTACATTGATAACCTGATATAGCTCAGATAAATGATGTGATTTGCCCGCAGTCTTCTAGCTCATTTATAGCAGAGCTGGGATTCCAACCCCATGCCCTTTGAGTTTAAATAGCATGCTATTTTAATATCAGCATTCTGAGAAGTGAGAACATGAAAGAAATACGGGGCCAGACAGAAAGTGGTGTGGGTCTCTAGAAACCAGGAGAGAGGGGTAAGTGAGCGCAGAATGATTCTGCCCCTGCCCATCTCATTCTCTGCATTTCCAAAGCAGGGAAAGTATGCACACAGTTCAGAATTACCTCCATAGTCATTACACATAACTAAGTAGCCCAGTAATTAAAACATGAACTGCAAAATACCAGGGTAATCATTATCTTTGGAGATGGAAAGAGAAGATAAGATTGTAGGTGGAGACTTTAGTTCTCTGTAATAACTTGTTGTTTTTCTAAGAGCTGAAATACGACGAAATGATAGCATTTGTTAAATTTAGATGATGAGTACACAGGTGGTGTTGTATTCCATACTTTCCTAAATATTTGAACTATTTCAGTTTTTTTTTTTTTTTTAAGACATGCAGTGTCTCTCCATTCTCTCCTCAGCACACAGGAATCTGGTGCCCTCACAAGCTCGCAAAACAGAAAAACAGCAGGAACAAAATGACTTTCAACCAAGATCAAAGGACAAAGTGAGGGGCAGCAAGATCCCAGCAGGAAGGGCAACAGGGTCTAGAAGAGAGTGAAATTCTTATGAGGAGAGTTCAATTTTAGGATAGAGAGTTTCTGAGGGACAAACGGAAGGTCTACTCTTGGGAAGCCCCAGAAGTTTGGAAGGAAGGACGGCCAGGCTTTGGGAGCTGTATCTGTACTTTTGAGATTGCTCTGCTTCCCAGAGGCAGCGGTGTAACTGTCCTACTGTTTAGGAATCAATCTTTATGGGAAGAGTCTTTCTTCTGCACTAGAAAAATTTCAATGCCTCCCAGAAAAAGAACTGGAAACTTTTCTTTCCTCTCTGTAAAAGCCTGATAATCCTCTGATAAACTTCTCTAGGCAAAGAGAACAAAAACTTCCCCAGGCAAAGAGAACAAAAACTTCCCCATTTCCATTGCATAATGATGATAGTAACATTAACAACAACGTGTCAACGCGAATGATTTCCTAAGCCTTAGAAAGCAATAAAAATGTGGAGACAGCGCAACGCCCCTGAGATTATAACGCTCATATCTTACAGTTTTTAGCAACTATCTGTTGTGTGTTCACACTGGACAATATACATTTTTAGACATTCAGAATTGACACCCTTTCCTCCTTTATGCCAGAAAAATAGATGGTATTGACTCAATGCTGTCACCTCGTGGTCATATGTCATAAGTCGTCTGAACTGGAGGATTTTTTTTCTCCTTATCTCTTAGGTGAAGTTGTGATTTCCCAGAGCATAAGTGGTAATTAACATTTATGGAGAAAGTCCTTTATTTTTTCTGATGCGATATCAGGTATTTTCATTAATTTTCACGATGCAATGAAACATCACCTTATTTTCTATTCTTGTGGGGAATGGGGAACAGGCTGAAGGAGGATAGAAGTCTTGCAAAATGCCTTGGAGCTGGCACTGTGGAGGTGAGATTTTAGACTCAGAACTTCTGATTCCACATCCTCCTCTCTTCTCAGTGTACGGCATACCCCTAGGAAAACTTGTCTGACTGTCTTATGATACAACAGGCTAGTAAGTTGTCATTTATATTTCTGGAAATCAAATAGATATTTAAAATATCAGATAGATGCTTAAAACTCATTCATTCATTCATTCATAAAACATATATTTGGCAACTACATGCTGCCAGAGCATTTTATTAGGTCATGCTGGAAATGGAAACTAATCACATAATATCAGCTATTTGGTAACTATCAGCCTAGAAAAGATGACCACATGCAGAACTAAGACATCCTAAGCAGCAGCAAAGAGATCATCATGGCCACTGTGCAAATTTCACATTATAAAAAATGGTCTCTTGGAAATAATTGAGCATTGAATTTAAATTCTCTGTGCAGCGGCCTCAGTTCTCTAATTTGATGTGTGAAATGCTGGCAAGATATGCAGATGTGTCCCTTGCCCAAACCATTTGAGCATTTCAACTTACTTTGTTGTGGAGCTGTATTAGTCAGGTTAATTAATGCTAACTGCTGCCACAGAGAAGCCCGGAAATCTCAGTGGCTTCATGAAATAAAAGTTTGTTTTTCACTTGTATCACAGTTTGATGTGGATTCAACAGCTGTTTTTTTCATCCTGTACCTTGTTTCATCTTGAATCTCCATCTGGAAGGCATGACCCCCAAGGTTGCTGCAAAAGGGAGAGGAAAGAATGGGGGAGGCATGCCAGGCCTAAAAGTCACTTTGATTTTCAGGCCATTGACTAGAATTGGTCATGTGGCCCCATCTAATGGCAAGGGAGGCAGAGAAACAAGGGGAGTGGCACCAGATGCAGGGAGCCTAATTATGCACCAGGGACAAAATCAACGTAAGTGACAGGTTGCCTATGAGTCTGCATTCTCTGAAAACTTGGGCAAAATAATTATGAAAATCGACAAATGAAAAAGAATGGAATAATCTCTTACTAGGAAAACAGTGGTTGGTGAGTGGTAAATATCCATTTTCGTAAGGTATACTAATTCTTCCTTTAACATTGCACATTGCACTATGTCCACTAGCAAAATAAAAATGCACTCCTGGCCGGGCGTGGTGGCTCATGCCTGTAATCCCAGCAGTTTGGGAGGCCGAGACAGGCGGATCACCTGAGGTCAGGAGTTTGAGACTAGCCTGGCCAACATGGTGAAACCCGGTTTCTACAAAAATACAAAAAAGAAGTAGCCAGTGATGATGGCGGGTGCCTGTAATCCCAGCTACTCCGGAAGCTGAGGCGGGAGAATTACTTGAACCCGGAAGGCGGAGGTTGCAGTGAGCTGAGATCGCGCCATTCCACTCCAGCCTGGGTGACAGAGCGAGACTCCATCTCAAAAAAAAGAAAGGACGCCTTTATTTTTCTAGAGTTGTACTTGAGCACAACATGTTATTAGCCAGGAACCGCTTTGCTGTTACTTTTCAGATCATAGTATTGCATATTGCCTTCATCAATGGTTTCTTAAATAGGCTTTGTTGTTTTGTGGCTCTCATTATAATTGTATTCACTGGTATGTCACACTTAATCGTGCCTACTGGTTTGTGGTTATATGAAGATGGCAAAATGGTTTTTGTTTCCCACACTGTCACACTTGCTGAAGGAAGAGAGAGACAGAGAGTGAACCAGAGAGAAAGATCTGTGTATGAAATCACACCCCCAAATTTATCAGCACTATAAAATTATCATTGATCTGATTATTTAATTATATAAGTGATTGCATCTAAAGCCAGGTAACTTGGGCTGCCTTCACTTTCTCCAAAACCCACATGAGTCCGAAGTCTTCTCCACCTCAAAACACAAGAAAGCCAGTTGGAATTAAATAACTATCAAGCCTAGGATGAAAATGGCAAGACCCCAGTTGGAAGAGGATCAGGTCTAAATGACAACGTGAGGGTCAGGGAAAGATGAACCCCAAGGCAGAGCATTTCTGAGGGTCCAAGAAAAGGCACCTCTTGGGCAGCCCCAAAAATTGCAAGCAAAGCCCACCATGCATTATGCTGTACATTTTTCAGGACCACAGCTAACCATGAGCATGATCTGCTTGCTTTCAATTTTTAGGGTTGATAGTGGAGCTTTCTATAGTGGAGCTGCTGAAGCCATCCTGCCATTCCAAGATTAAGAGCACAGCAAAGGGCTTACATAACATAACATTTAGAAAATCAACCAAATGACGTAGTAAGTTGCATACATGCTTTCAAGATCTAAAAGTGCTTTCCTTCATGGAGTACTCACCACAGGGTTTTTAGGTAAGCTAAAATAGATATACTAAGCCCGACTTTATAGACATGGAATATTAGCATTCGGAAAGATGTTGAAAGTAGTACAAATGGGTGAGACAGTTATAGAACCTGGGTCGACTAACAACCCCTTTCATGCTGTGGTTTTAAAATATGTAAAAAAGAACAGTGATTGTTAAAACTTGGTGTAGGATTCTAGGCATTAGTTTTCAGAGCATATAAATCTCTACATTTGAAATTTATTAACGGGAAACACTACAGTGGATTTGCAAGTAAGCTATACTCACTTGATGAAACATTACAGAGCTATTAAAATAATCATCACAAATATTGAATTATAGTATATAAAAATGCTTAAAATAGTGATAGTATCTGCAAATAGTAAGTGAAAAAAACTCAGGATACAAAATTACAAGATCGCTGTATATAGGCCTATAAAATATGGTTACATATAATGAAGACAGGAAGAAAATAAAACAACATTCATTGTGGTTGTGTTATGGTGGGATTAGGAATGCATTTTTCTTTTTTCTTCTCTGAATTTCTGAAATACAATGCCTTTATAACTTTTAGAATAATAACATTATTATTACTATTAGTAATTATATATTAAAATGTAATACAATTTTATATAGTTTATATTAATATGCTACATTTAATTTTTTTTATTATTGTGGAAAACACCCAATGCCCCTTTACTGTGACTGATTGGAAGAATCAGCTACATTGAACTGAATTGAGGGACTACAATTTTGCTGTTATTGTGGTTGACTCAAAGTAGTCAATCGTGATTCAAAGTATTAAATCAGAACAGAGATTTTCTTAAGTCATGATAGGTAGGTAGGTGGATAGATAGATAGATAGATATGCCTATATTCCACTTTAAAATATGAATTTAGAGGGAAAATGCCCTCAATATGTCATTGAGATATTTTTCTATCTTCTAAGATGTCTTTTACTTAGAATCCAAAAGATATTAAACAATTTTGAAAATTCAGAAAAGCAGATGTCATCACTCTTGACAGTGCCCTCATTCCTCTTTCTCCAGCATTTTTCATTTTTTCCCAGAGGAACTGCAGAGCCAAGCCCCTGGTAATGATCACCTGAGGTCTGGGATGATCTCATTAGTTCCAAGCAAGTGTTCAGCAAATGCTAAACAGGCAGGCTGGGGAGCGCTGTTTGGAAGGTAATAAAATACTCATTAAGTCTGTGTGCCCATGGATAGCCTCCCAGTTTTGCTGATCTGCATGACGAATTTGCATATGCAGTTCTGAAATAGTAAATTATTAATAGTTGACACTGGAGGGGGAAATGACTGGAATCATTTCCATAATTCCTCTACTTTTGGGCAGGATGAGGTGGGGGAAGGAAATCTAACGTGTCTCCCATTGTTGCTGCCTTCAAAGAGTGACCATGTCCTTGAAAGCTCCACTAATAGAGACAGAAAACAAGAGAAAATATAAATTTAAAAAAAAACAAGGGTTTTCAAATTTATTTATTGTTTAACAGAAAGAAAGTAAAGAGAAAGGAAGGAAAAGAAGGAGATGAGTGAGAAAATTCCTAAATCTCAAACGATCAGAATTTTTCAGCCACATTTCAAGGTTTTCATACTTAAAAGTATTTTCTCCAAATTATCACTACCTGGGAAGCAGTGCTTCCTGTTAAAATAATCATCACAAATATTGAATTATACTATATAAAAATGCTTAAAATAGTAATAGTATCTGCAAATAGTAAGTGAAAAAATTCAGGATACAAAATCACAAGATCGCTGTATATGGGCCAGCCTTACCCACATTTTACTTGCCTCATAGTATACTTCCCACTACACACGTGTAGTGTGTAGTATTTCACAGGTAAATCCTTTTATCAACAAGAAATAGAAGGTTAGAAGATTTCAGTAAGAAATAAGGAAAAGAAGTTGTTTGTTGACTAAACCAATTTTAGGCTCAAAAGAGGACACAGGTTGTCAACCATGATTCTATTGTAATCACAGAAATGTCAATGTTGGTTGATATATTAGTCAATTGATGGATTCATTCATTCACTCAAGAAACGCTAAGCACCACATATGTCAGAATATATATTTTATATATTTATATTCAGTCCTACACTTTACTTTTTTGTGTTCTTTCTGTGCGTGAGTTCCCAGCCATTCATTGATACGGCATTTGCTTATAACCTATTGTGTGACAGGCACTGTATTAGTTAGGCTTTATAGCTTTGTGGGTGAGAGACACACATACATACTTGAAAATAGTCAAATAGTCATATATTTATAAGCTAATTACATATAATATGAAGTATTCTTACTTTCACTAATTTGACTACTACCAAGAGGACCTGAATACTTGGCATTTTAAATGACCCAAATGTGTAAAAATATTAAAAACAACCAGCAGAGGGCAGAACACCCTAACAAAAGGGAGACGTGTCTCAAGTCCTAATGCTCTCTCTTCAGGTGGTATTATTGCCTGGTTCATGCTAATTTCTTGGGATCTTGGGAACACCCTTACAGAACCCAAGATTTGGTTCAAGGGCTACCGAGGTCTCCTAACTGCTTGTCCATCACTACATAGCCAGTATAATGGTTAGGAGCTCAAACTCAACACAGACTTGGGTTTGAATCCTGTAATTTCCTTTACTGAAATGTGACCTAGGGTGAATTATTTAACATTGTGACCTTCAGTCTCCCGCTCTGAAAATGACAATAGTGCTAATGCAGATTTTGTTTCATTAATCCTCATTTTGTTGAATTAGTTATAAAGAGACTGTTAAGAGAACTAAAAGACAATATACCTAGTAAGTATATCAATTAGATTATTATGTCAAATATTGGACTTTTGAGGTCACTATTGGGATCAGTCCTTGCTCCTTCAGCCTCATTGTGAAGAACAGGGAAATAAAGTTACTGTCTTCAGTAGGAAATTGGAGATTCAATTCTAGGAAGGAGGTAAATGAGGCAGCATTTACAGTAATTCTCCTGTATGCCAGGCTCTGTATCAGCCATTTTGGGCATTGTCCATTTTCATGATGCTGATAAAGACATACTCAAGACTGGGTAATTTGTAAAGAAAAAGAGGTTTAATGGACTCACAGTTCCACATGGCTAGCGAGGCCTCACAATCATGGTAGAAGGCAAAAGGCACGTCTTACATGGCAGCAGGCAAAGAAGAAATGAGAACCAAGTGAAAGGGGTTTCCCCTTTTAAAACCATCAGCTCTCATGAGACTTATTCACTACCACGAGAACAGTATGGGGAAACCACCCCCATGATTCAATTATCTCCTACTGGGTCCCTCCCATAATGTGGGAATTATGGGAACTACAATTAAAGATGAGATTTGGGTGGGGACACAGCCAAACCGGATTAGGCATCATCTCTTTTAATGCTCAGAAAAAGCCATTAAGTAGGTATTATGCTAGGTTTATACATGAGGCAACTGAGGCTAAGAAAAGCCAGGTTATTTGACCAAAAATATAAACCTAACAAGCAGTTTAAAATATGATTTAGCCCTAGGACCTTCTGACTGGAGAGTCCACATTTTTTCTATTGCACCACTAAGCTTACAGCAATGCCAGAATAACCTCTCAAAAAATTGACTTCAATCATTTGACTTCTTCACTGAAAACCCTTTATTGAATGGTTAATTGCTTGGATCATTCATTCATTTGTTCAATAACTATTTACTGAATACTGTGTGCTTTACTAGATGCTGAGATTTCAGAAAGGAAAAATAATGTAGTCTTTCTTCTCAAGGAGCTAAATGTAGTGGGGCCAAATATATCAACAATTATCATTCAGGAGTGAAAAATATATATGCTTTTAATTTGAATAATATTACACACAATATAAAGTGTTATTTTTTAAAGGTATAAGCCAGGGTGGGGGCTGCTCCAATCTCTTTTTAAGACAGTATCTGCTATGATGAGTGGTCGGCCAACAGCCTTCAGATGTTACTTCCAGATCCACCAGGATATTCACTCAAGGTCACACTGTCCTGGAGATGTGCCAGTCCGGGACACTCCTGCCCAATGCAGGACTCTTCTAATAGGCAGCGTCTACTCCGGACTCTCCTTTTACCCTAGTGACAGAGCTGCACTGCGGTCAGAAGCTCTTTCTTCCCAACCCATTCTCCCTCTCCCCGTTTGTAGGTATCAGAACTGCATCATGACCTAAAGGCTCTCCTTAACTTTCTCCTGCTCCCTCTACCCTTTATTCCTCATCAACACTTTCTCCAATAAATCTCTTGCACATTGAATTCCATTATGGTATCCGCTTTTCAGAGGACCTGTGCCATCACAGAGGCAAGTTGGCCAAATCTTCTTGGAAAAGTCAAAGATTAATTGTCACAGAGGGCACTTGAGTTTAGATCGCAGGACTTCACAACTAACATAAAGCCCACTATGGCCCATGGAGTAAGAAGTCTGGAAGTCTGCAAATGGTAACTTCTTTGATATATGCACATACAGACACAGATACAGAAACACACACATAGACACACATCTTTGAGAATACAGTAGTTGTTCGATATGTCTCCTGAGAAAAGAAGTGACTGATCACAATGTCTAAAACAAACATGCAATGCCTGGAACAGGCAAGTCTTTTAACCCCCATGTCCTATTCCTGCAGTTCCCTTTACCTGATTGATCTATTCTTACTCATCTCCAAGACCCACCCTATGGCCACGTCTCAAAAGACCATGCAAAATGAGGCCTCTCGTTTTCTTTTAATTTTCACAGAACTGTGCTTGGGCCAGCCTTACCGACATTTTACTTGCCTCATAGTATACTTCCCACTACACATGTGTAGTGTGTAGTATTTCACAGGTAAATCCTAAAGTCTACTTCTAAGAGAACTGGCCGTGCTCCAAGCCAGCTGGGTGTGGAGGAATAGTAGGCAAGGAAAGAGGGAAGGAGAGACTGCCTGAACATTACATCATCAGGACCAGCCTTCACTTGATAAAGGTTATTAGACCAGGAGACAGCCTCTGACCCATCATAATTGTCTCGTGGCCAGTGAAGAAGCCTGGCATATTAAGTTGTGTTCAAACAAGGTCAAACTAGGCTGATCATATTCTCTCAATAAAGAATCTGAATAGGGCCAGGCATGGTGGCTCACTCCTGTAATCCCAGCATTTGGGAGGGGAGGCTGAGGCAAGCAGATCACTTGAGGTCAGGAGTTTGAGACCAGCCTGGCCAACATGGTGAAACCTGGTCTCTACTAAAAATACAAAAAATTAGCTGGGTGTGGTGGCATGTCCCCTGTAATCTCAGCTACTCAGGAGGTTAAGGCAGGAGAATCGCTTGAACCCAGGAAGCAGAGGTTGCAGTGAGCGGAGATCTCACCACTGCACTCCAGCCTGGATGACAGAGTGAGATTCCATCTCAAAAAAAAAAAAAAAAAAAAAAATCTGAGTAGACAAAAAACACAGAAAATTACAGAGTTGGCAGCGTGTGCCAATATATCAGATGGAAACGTGTAAGTCGTGAGGGCCACCGGTGTTCCGAAGTTATGGGAAAGCTGAATTTAAGAGTAAGAAAGCTAAAAATGAAGTCTCTTTAGTCAGAAATTTTAAAACAATTAAGTGGCTAATAAAGTGGGTCCTCAAGTCAGGTGCCTACATTCAAATTCCAGGCTTTGCTTTCACTGGCTTTATGACCTTGGCAAGCTATAGCCCTCTCTACTCCAATTTCTTCATCTGTAAAAGGAAGACAAACATAGCTTTCCCTCAAAGAACTCAGATGGGGACCTACGCTAATCAGCATGTCTCATCTTCAAGGAGAGGGAATAATCTGGATCCCTGCCAACCACGAGAAGACAGTTTGACTCTTGGGGAAATGAGCTGCCCGCCTTACCACCAGCCATAAAGTCTAGAATGGCTGCAACAGCATTTTAACACCATATAGAGAACGTGTCTCAGGAAGAAGCCAATAAAATAAGGAGACCAGAGTCAAGTAAAGAATGGAGAACCAGGTCCTGTCAAGCACGTCTGAAGTCAGCCCTACATACCGGCTTTTCTGTCATGTGAGCCAATGTCATTTTCTCACAAGAAAGCGGATTAACTTTTATATCTCCAGCAAGCAGAAGAGGTGTAACTGGTGTGGCTAGTTTGCAGAGCTCCTTAGATCTCCAATGGACACCAATGGCTGGTCCCAGTGAGTACTAGATTTCTGCACTAGAAGTTCTTTTTTTTTTTTTTTTTAAGTGTCTCCTCTTCCCAGTTTCCTTTGTAAAATTCTGTTATATATAAGAAATCCTAAGTGAGTATATGTTCTTCAGATTCGAAGGTGACTGACCAGCCCATTGACTTGTGTTGACCAGTTCTCCCACTATATTATGATAAATGCAATTAATTATTCATCTTTTAATTTCCTGTAACAGTGGTTACCAAACTGAGGAACCTATCAAGATGACTCGTGGAATTTCTGTAACAAATTTTGGTGCAGGGGCAGCTTCACGAGTGTACAACCTGTGTGGTCACATGGGGCTCCACGTTTAGAAGGGCCTTGCATTTGGGTTCATGCACTGCTGCCACCACCTTGGAATTCTTAATTATTTTTTTTTAACAAGGGATCCCCGTGTTCATTTTTCCCGGGGCCCACAAATTACGTAGTCAGTCCCACTTCTGTGCCTCACATTTCAAATTCTGCCTCAGAAACTCTGTGGCCAGGTCTAGGAATCAGCATTTTCCTGCAATGACTCCCGCAGGGTCTAACTTACAACACATTCTCAATCTGTATCTGGTTAAATGAATTAAGAAGTTGAAAATAAATTGATTTGTTTAAACTGTGCTTGAGAGAAACATGATCATTCTTGTGCGTGGCTTTAGGCCTTGAACATTGCATAGATTCAGAGATCCTGGGAGTTAGAAGGGTCTTTAAGATCCTCTTTCCAACTGCTTCTCTGTGAAATCTGTATATTTGAATCCCCAGGGCAGGTAAAAAACAAACAAAAACACCAATACCCATACCTAAGCCCAGATATGAGAGGTCTGAATTTAGTTGATCTGGGATGGAGCCTGGAGACCATCATTTTTCAAAAGAGGTTTCTAGCATATAACCAAGTTTGAAGACTATTGAACTAGGGTAATATTTTCATTTGAGTAAATGAGAGACAGAGATTAAGTGACTTATCCAAGGTAATATAAACACCAGGGACAGATCAATAGTAATTATTGAAGTCCGTAGTTATGAGAGAGTGGTGGATCAGAAAATAGTTTGCATAATCTGTCCCTCCTTTTCTTTCTGGACACCTGTGATCAGAACTGGTATCCTGTCCACTTTGTTTTTTTTTTTTATTTTTATTATTTTTTTTTATTATACTTTAGGTTTTAGGGTACATGTGCACAATGTGCAGGTTTGTTACATATGTATCCATGTGCCATGTTGATTTCCTGCACCCATTAGCTCGTCATTTAGCATTAGGTATATCTCCTAATGCTGTCCCCGCCCCCCCCACCCCCCACCCCACAACAGTACTCGGAATGTGATGTTCCCCTTCCTGTGTCCAAGTGTTCTCATTGTTCAATTCCCACCTATGAGTGAGAACATGTGGTGTTTGGTTTTTTGTCCTTGCGATAGTTTACTGAGAATGATGTTTTCCAGTTTCATCCATGTCCCTACAAAGGACACGAACTCATCATTTTTTATGGCTGCATAGTATTCCATGGTGTATATGTGCCACATTTTCTTAATCCAGTCTATCGTTGTTGGACATTTGGGTTGGTTCCAAGTCTTTGCTGTTGTGAATAGTGCTGCAATAAACATACGTGTGCATGTGTCTTTATAGCAGCACTATTCACAACATCCAGTCTATCGTTGTTGGACATTTGGGTTGGTTCCAAGTCTTTGCTGTTGTGAATAGTGCTGCAATAAACATACGTGTGCATGTGTCTTTATAGCAGCATGATTTATAGTCCTTTGGGTATATACCCAGTAATGGGATGCCTGGGTCAAATGGTATTTCTGGTTCTAGATCCTTGAGGAATCACCACTCTGTCTTCCACAATGGTTGAACTAGTTTACAGTCCCACCAACAGTGTAAAAGTGTTCCTATTTCTCCACATCCTCTCCAGCACCTGTTGTTTCCTGATTTTTTAATGATGGCCATTCTAACTGGGGTGAGATGGTATCTCACTGTGGTTTTGATTTGCATTTCTCTGATGGCCAGTGATGATGAGCATTTCTTCATGTGTTTTCTGGCTGCATAAATGTCTTCTTTTGAGAAGTGTCTGTTCATGTCCTTTGCCCACTTTTTGATGGGGTTGTTTGTTTTTTTCTTGTAAATTTGTTTGAGTTCATTGTAGATTCTGGATATTCAACATACGCAAATCAATAAATGTAATCCAGCATATAAACAGAACCAAAGACAAAAACCACATGATTATCTCAATAGATGCAGAAAAGGCTTTTGACAAAATTCAACAACCCTTCATGCTAAAAACTCTCAATAAATTAGGTATCGATGGGACGTATCTCAAAATAATAAGAGCTATATA